>NW_011484873.1:2116-2436 GCF_000754665.1 Bison bison bison | reverse complement strand
TGCATTAGTTTCAGTTGCCTTCCTTAACTACCTCTTGTCAGAGCTAAGTAGGGCTATTTCGCCTGCTTTCCTAGTCATACTATTTATTCTTGTAAGCTCCATGAAGGCAGTGACTGTCAATGTCTCATTCAAGACTATACCTAAACTGGTGTCTGCTACGTGAGGCCCTGTGTGAGTCTTTGCTAAATAAATGGATATTTAATAGATGTGGCCAAAAGCCAGTAAACCAGGGAGGAAAAAGATACAAAGAAAAAACAGCCTCCTTCCTCTAATTATCCAGTAGATAATCAGAAGTACCATGAACTTTAAATTTACTGATA
>NW_011484873.1:1770-2016 GCF_000754665.1 Bison bison bison | reverse complement strand
GTCCTTACAGTCCAAGGGACTCTCAACAGTCTTCTTCAACACCACAGTTCAAAAGCATCAATTCTTCGGTGCTCAATTTCTTCACAGTCCAACTCTCACATCCATACATGACTACTGGAAACATCATAGCCTTGACTAGATGGACCTTTGTTGGCAAAGTAATGTCTCTGCTTTTTAATATGCTGTCTAGGTTGGTCATAACTTTCCTTCCAAGGAGTAAGCATCTTTTAATTTCATGGCTGCAAT
>NW_011484873.1:0-758 GCF_000754665.1 Bison bison bison | reverse complement strand
TCTTTGGCATTGTCTATCTTTGGGATTGGAATGAAAACTGACATTTTCCAGTCCTGTGGCCACTGCTGAGTTTTCCAAATGTGCTGGCATATTGAGTGCAGCACTTTCACAGCATCATCTTTTAGGATTTGAAATAGCTCAACTGGAATTCCATCACCTCCACTAACTTTGTTCGTAGTGATGCTTTCTAAGGCCACTTGACTTCACATTCCAGGATGTCTGGCTCTAGGTGAGTGATCACACCATCATGATTATCTGGGTTGTGAAGATCTTTTTTGTATTGTTCTTCTGTGTATTCTTGCCACTTCTTCTTAATATCTTCTCCTTCCATACCATTTCTGTCCTTTATCGAGCCCATCTTTGCATAAAATGTTCCCTTGATATCTCTAGTTTTCTTGAAGAGATCTCTAGTCTTTCCCATTCTGTTGTTTTCCTCTATTTCTTTGCACTGATCACTGAGGAAGGCTTTCTTATCTCTCCTTGCTATTCTTTGGAATTCTGCATTCAAATAGGCATACCTTTCCTTTTCTCCTTTGCTTTTCACTTCTCTTCTTTTCACAGCTATTTGTAAGGCTTCCTCAGGCCTTACAAATATCTTCCTTACCAGAGTTTATAATGCTTTAACAAATTATATTATTTCATTTATCCTTTATTAGTGGTGTAAATGGAAAAGGAAATGGCAACCCACTCCGGTATCCTTGCCTAGAGGATCCCGTGGACAGAGGAGCCTGGTGGGCTGCTGTCCATGGGGTAGCACA
>NW_011484872.1:16715-18112 GCF_000754665.1 Bison bison bison | reverse complement strand
CATGGGCAGACACACATACACAGACACACGCTGCATGCCAGCCAAGGAACCTGGCTGAGAGTGGAGAAGGGAGAGGAGGAAGCTGCAGGAGGCTGAGCCTGCCCAGGGTGCAGGCATTGTGAGGGGAGCACAGTCAGGCTCCAGACATGCCTTCCACAGATAGCACACAAGGAAATACTAACACAGCCTCGTGCTCAAACGCACCCATAATTATAAAAATAGACCCTGTACAGGGAAACAGGTGGTGGTTCCCTTCCTCACGGGACATTTGGGATCGAGGAAGATAGGGAGGGCTAGAGGACTCTCCAGGCTTGGGTGCCCAAGTAGTCCTTGTGATGGAGCAGAAAGAGAGACAGACAGAGTCAGAGAAAGAGAGCATGGCAGTGATAGAGACTCTGGAATATGTGTGGGGGGACATAAGTCCCAGCCCCCCATCCTCGATGGAGGGATGCTGACTACTTACCTAGGCTCTCTCAGCAGGACTGTCTTGAAATCCAGGGAGGATGCTCAAGCTGTCTCACTCAGGATAAATCACAGCCCAGGCCACACTGTGGGACCCTCAGTGATCTGGCAGCCAGTGACACTCCTGCTTCTGTTGCCGTGGATACAGCCGGGCTGGTCTAAATCGAAGACATTAGGGGAAGCAGGCACTGGAGGAGTGCACTGGGCAGGGCTGGGGGTGATGGGGAACACCAGGTGGGCAGAACAGAGCCTTGAGGTGCCCAGCTAGCTGGCAGGTGGGGGTCCCGGCAGGTGTTTCCCCAACTACACACTCCCTCCCCCATCTTCATGCCTCCGCCAAGCTGCGAGGGGGGCCAACACTGGCCCCTGCTACCTGTCTGCCTGTCTGCCCGCCTGGCTGCTGGTCTCCCCCTTCCCCCTTCCTGTCTGCTTGCTGGCCGCGCCTTTTGTCCTCAGAAGACACGGTCCCTGCGGGGCCTCTGCCAAGCCTCTAGCAGATGCTCAGGGTCCTGGGCTCCTCCCTGGAAGCACCCGGGCCATGGCCTGGGAGAGCCCCAGGTTGGGGGAGCTCTCATCCAGGCTCAGCCCGCTCCCCAGGCCTTCAGGGATGGGGAAGAGGTGCAGGTCCACAGCCAGAGGCAGCAGCAGAGGTGGAGTTGAGAAGGGGATGGACGCCAGAAAGAGGGGGTGGGGTGGAGAGAGAGGCTGGCCTGATAGCTGTGTCCTGGGTTTTAGATCCGGGTTGAGGAGGGTGGCTCAGAGCATCCGAGGGGGGTCCTGATGCAAAACAGGGGCACTATGAGCCTGCCGGAGGGACCCTCCAGGCTTGGGAACCACCCCAGTTCACACAAATGTAGGTCCCAAGATGCTGGGGACTCCCAACGTGGATAGGGCATTGGCGGGGAGCTCAGGGCACTAAGCTGGACCCCATCCGG
>NW_011484872.1:10696-13558 GCF_000754665.1 Bison bison bison | reverse complement strand
ACCTTCTAAGGCTCTCAGGAGAAAGGATTGTTCTATTGAGGTCATGGGAGATGGCAAGGAACCATGATGAGGAAAGAAGGGTTTGTAAAGGAGGGTGGGAGAGGTCAGCTGGACTTAAGTCTGACACCCTACACTCGACCCTGAAGTAACTTTCCTCCCTTAGCAATGGGGAGAAAAAAGCTCTCCAAAAAAGGCATGTCCCCTATGAGATAAGCACCAACATCCAACAGGCAGAGCTGCAGTGGGAGAAGGCAGGAGAAACTGTGTCATATACTTCTAGCCACAGTCCTCCATTTTTAATCAACTCCAGCATTCCAGGAATGGGAGAACCCTGGCTGCCTTCTGCCTGTGCCCTTCTGTTTATACTCCCTGAGCAGGGGAGGAAATAAGCACATTTTCGAGGATTTTAAAAGTTCCTCATTTCCTCCCATTCCTTTCTCTGGAATAACAGTACTCCACTTCCAGGTGGGCAAAAGCACCTTAGTGGGTTGCTGTGGCCTGCTTAACAAGTCCAGGTTACCTTGAATTGGGAGAAAGAGTGCTATGTTTTACCATTCAATTGTGATTTTTAAAATTTAACATTTTAAAGTGTGAAATGTAATATACAGATAGAAATGTGCATTAGATGTATTAACAAATAGTTATAAAGTGAACACTCATGTAACTTATCACTGCTCAGCTCAAGAAATAGAACATTAACAATATCTGAAAGCTCCTGTTGTTGTTGTTTAGTCACTAAGTTGTGTCTGACTCTTTGTGGCCCTGTGGACTGTAGTATGCCAGGCATTCTGTCCTTCATTATCTCCCAGAGTTTGTTCAAACTCCTGTCCAATGAGTAGGTGATGCCATCCAACCATTTCATCCTCTGTCACCCCCTTCTCCTCCTGCCCTCAATCTTTCCCAGCACCAGGGTCTTTTGCAATGAGTCAGCTCTTCAAGTGTTCCAAGTATTGGAGCTTCAGCTTCAGCATCAGTCCTTCCAATAAATATTGGGTTGATTTTCCTTAGGATTGACTCGATGGACATGAGTTTGAGCAAGCTCTGGGAGTTGGTCATGGACAGGGAAGCCTGGCGTGCTGCAGTCCATGGGGTCGCAAAGAGTCAGACATGACTGAGTGACTGAACTGAACTAATCCCAGGGTTAATGGTGACCTCCAAGAGGGCTTATGCCAGGGGGGACCTTCCAGGACTGCTGCTGCCAGTGCCCCTCTCCCTGTGGTGAGCCTTTGCCAACCCACGCCAACAGGAGACCCTCCAACACTAGCACGGAGTTTTGGTTCAGTCTTCTGTGTGGTCACTGCTCCTTTTCTCTGGGTCTTGGTGCATGCAAGATTTTGTTTGTGCCCTGCAAGAGTGGAGTCCTTCATTATCTTGTTCCCCCAGTCCTGTGGAAGTCCTATAATCAAATCCTGCTGGCCTTCAAGGTCAGATTCCCTGAAGAGTCCCAGTCTCTTTGTCAAATCCCCAGGCTGGGAAGCCTGATGTGGCATTCAGAATCTTCACAACAGTGGGAGAACTTCTTTGGTATTACTGTTCTCTAGTTTGTGGGTCACCCACCCGGTGGGTATGGGATTTGATTTTATCATGATTGTGTCCCTCCTACTGTCTCACTGCAGCTTCTTCTTTGTCTTTGGATGTGTGGTATCTTTTTTGGTGGGTTCCAGCATTCTCCTGTTGATGGTTGTTCAGCAGCTAATTGTCATTTTGGTGGTCTCATAGGATGAGATAAGCACAGGTCCTTCTGCTCCGCCATCTTGAATCAGCAGCCTACTCCTTTCCCAATTTTGAACCAGTCCGTTGTTCCATGTCTGGTTCTAATTGTTGCTTCTTGACTGGCATACAGGTTTCTTAGGAAACAGGCAAGGTAGTCTGGTATTCCCATTTCTCTAAGAATTTTCCACAGCCTTTTAAAAAAATAATAAATCACATACTTGTCATAAAGAATGTTCTACTTGGTGTCTAAACAATTGGGAATGATTTGGTACATTTTGCACCCATGTTTAACTCTCCTAGTCACTGAACCTAAACAAGTCTTTTACCCCTGGCTTGAATAAAAATACTTCTTTCCAACTTATTCTAGAATTTTTCTTAGGGCCCACTTTCATTTTCTCAACAAACTTTATCTTTTTGGTTATGAACATTTCAAACACAGAGAGTAGTAGCATAAACACACATGCGATCATGATTGGATAATGAATAATATTCTACCATATATGTTTAATCTATTCCATTTTTTTCTTTTGTTGGAGTATTTAAAAGCAAATCTCAGACACTGAATTGTACCCATATATACTTCAGTATGCATTTCTAAAAAAGGAGATCATTTAATAAACCACTATTCCATTATTACACTTAAGCATAGCAATAATTCCTTGGACTGTCTAACAATAAGCAAGCCCACAATTATCCAATTGTCTTTATAATCAAATGTCTTTTTACAGTAGACTTGTTCTATTCAGAGCACAGTGCACTGTTTCATATGGCTCTTTAGTGTCCCTTAATCTGGAGCACTTTGCCCCTTAATCTCTCTTTGCACTTTTTGTGTCATGCCCTTGACTTAATGCAGTTGTGCTGTAGCACAACAAAAGGATCCCCAGGCTTTTTGGCACCAGAGACCAGTTTTGTGGAAGACAATTTTTTCATGGACTGCAAGGGGGTGGTGGTTTTAGGATGATTTAAACGCATTACATTTATTGTGCACTTTATTTCTAATCTAATGTTGCCGCTAATCTGACAGGAGGTACGAGGCACAGCCTGGAGGTTGGGAATCACTCCTGTAGAAGGACTCATCTTCTGAATTTGTCTTTTTGCTCCCTTGTGGCATCATTTAACATGTTATCTACTTCCCCATACCATCCCTCT
>NW_011484872.1:7559-9597 GCF_000754665.1 Bison bison bison | reverse complement strand
CCATTAAGGGCATGCATTCAAAACACGGTGTTCCAAAGTTGTTGGAAATAATATATTGTCTTTGGAAGCTATGTCAGGAATGTGATATAGTGAGATTTTTTCAGTTCCATTTGTTTTCAATTTTTAGGGATTAAATTTTAATCAAATTTCAATTTTTGAATATGTAAAACATTTTTATGTTTTCAGTATATAGTCTAAACTATATAACTTCCATCCTGTCCCTGCACCTTGTTATGCCATGCCCATCATAGGTCACTTTTTAAAAATGAGTTTTTGGTTTATCCTTGCAGTGTTTCTCTTTGAAAATATAAGTATTAATATCTACCTATATGCTTATATATGTATATTTACATATACTTATATATAATACTTTGCATTCCCCACTTTCTTATGCAAAGATAGTGATTGGATATGCTGTTTTACACCTTATGCAAGTTTCTGCTGGGTGCTTGTTATAGTCTCAGCACAGTGCTGAGGTACTCAGGCAAGAGTGATCCCACCATGTTCTAGTGTGTTTTTTTCAGTATTACAGTTAATTAGACCTGCTGCTCTTATCTCTGTCTCTCAAGAGACAGTGCTCCTGGGTGCTGTCTCAGTGCTACTTATTTATGTCCCAGTATCTTGCAGCAAGCACTGACAGTGACAAACTCATGTCCCTCAGCATGTCAAAAGAATAAACATATTTTTAATTATACAAGTGATGCATGGGAACATGCACACTGTGAGACAAACAACACAGAAGTATATGGAATAACAAGCCATGGTTTTCCCTCACACTCACATCCCACTGTACTTGGCTGAAACAATTATTCCTATGGTGGCTGCCAAATGGTGATTTTCTAATTCTATTATTATTCCTTTTACATTTGTTAGTTCATATTCTACAATAAGGAAGAGCTCTCTCTCTTTTCCTTCCTTTATTCCTTCTTTGTTCATTCATTTAGTGCTGTCATTTGGATTTGTGAATTCTTATTTTATTCAGTGCGTTATAAACTGCTACATTCATTATTTATTTTGATGCCCAAATTGTCCCAGAATTTGACAAGGAGAGTCCTTTCAAGCTTGCTTTTGTGTCCTTTTGATATGTCCATTATCCTTTGAACATTCCAGGCTCATCTTATACTTGTTCTGCCCCAGCTCTGGAATCAGCCATTTCCTCAATAAACTAGTTTTGGTTCCTTTTGGAAGAGATTTCAAAATATGGGCATGACGTGTGCCCATTGTTGTAACTAAGAGTCATTGCTTACAGTCCATCTCAGTGGACAGAGCTGGTGTGTATGTATATATTCCTAAACACACATACTCACATTATCTACCATCTATGTATCAACCATATATCTATATCTATCTATCTATGAAATCTCTGTATCATCTTAAAATCATTAATTCATACTGGCACTCCAATTCTAATCTCAAACCACAAGATTCATTCTAGTTGTACCCCCTTTCCATATTTCTAACTCCTTTCTTGTACAGTGAGAAATCTGGTTCTCAATATCCACAATATTTTTACTTATTTGTTCAATCCTAGGATATGCATATAATTGTTTTAGAACTGCCAAGTCACTACTGTGAAAAATAAAGCTGCTAACTAGTGCTTAATATATGTTTACATTTTTTTTTATTTCCCCCCTTTGGTGGAGTTTTGTTATTCATTTGAAATAGACTTATTTGTTTCTGTTTGTATTTCATTTTGTTTCTCCCTTTTCTTTGTTGATTAAGTAGAACATCAACATAATTTTTAAAAATTGAAGTACAGTCAATTTATAATGTATTAGTTCAGGTGTATGCAAAGTGATTCAGTTATACATATGTACATATACCTGTTATTTTTCAGATTCTTTTCTATTAAAGGGTCTCTTGATGAGAGAGAAAGAGGAGAATGAAAAAGCTGGCTTAAAACTCAATATTCAAAAAAACTAAGATCATGACATCTGGTCTCATCACTTCATGGCAAATAAATGGGGAAATAGTGGAAACAGTGACAGATTTTATTTTTTTGGGCTCCAGAATCACTGTGGATGGTGACTGCAGCCAT
>NW_011484872.1:7176-7282 GCF_000754665.1 Bison bison bison | reverse complement strand
ACCCCAGGAGATGGTAAAGGACAGGGAAGCCTGGTGTGCTGCAGTCCATGGGGTTGCTCAGAGTCGGACACAACTGAGTGACTGAACAACAGCAACATATTGTATG
>NW_011484872.1:4067-6417 GCF_000754665.1 Bison bison bison | reverse complement strand
TTCTTCTTTATCCATTCATCTATCTATGGACATTTAGGTTGCTTCCATTTCTGAACTATTGCAAATTGTGCTGCTATGAACATTGGGGTGCATTTTTGAATTAGATTTTTCATTTCTTCTAGATATATGCCCAGGAATGGGATTGCAGAATTATATGGTATTATAGTTATATTTTTAGTTTTTTAAGGAGCCTCCATACTATTCTCTATAGTAGCTGCAACAGTTTACAGACCCATCAACAGTGTAGAAAGGTAACGTAGTTTTTAAAGTCAAAGCCATAAATAACTTATGCCCAGAGGTGTCACTCTCCTATCTCATGTACCCCATTCCATCCTCCCATCCTTTTCATCCTATTCCTGTTCATCCCATGTAGGTAATAAATCCCACTAGCTTCTGATTTACACTTACTATGTTTCTTTTTTGCACAAATGAACAGTGTATTTTTTTCATTTCTGCTTTTTTCTTACATAAAAGCTAGCATTTCTATAGATACTCCATTGCACTTTGTTTTTATTTTGTGCTATTTGCTTTACAAAATATATCCTGAAAATGTATGCACTTACAGAACTATTTTAATGATAAAGTATATTACCCAAACAGAAAAGTTCAGAAAACATATGTCCACTTTTTAAGAATATTTATAATTCAAACACCGGTGTAAACACCACACAGGTTAAGAAACAGAACATTGTACACCCTAGAAGTTCACTGGGTGACTTTTACCAATCATAGCTCCCCCCCTCTTACCCTGAATCTTATGCAATTTACTTCCTTGCTTTTCATTATGGTTAACCATCTTAGTTTAGTTTTGTTTTTATTCAAGTATAACAATATACCAAAGTGCACAAAAATGATGGACAACTTGATGAGTTTTCACAAACATGCCTGAGTCAAGAAACAGATCATGACTAGCACCCCAGGAGGTGCATCTGTGCCCCCTCCTAGTCACTTCTACCTCAGAATAGTGACTATTTTGATTTCTAAGGGCATGGTTTGGTTTTTCTCTTTATATAAATTGAAAAATAATACAGTATATGCTTCTTTTATTTAATTATGCTTGGGCAATTTCTCCATTCTGTTGACTGAACAAGAGTTCATTTTCTATGAGTGAATGGCATCCCACTATATGAATATGTCAAATTTTCAGAAATATATTTCACTGGTATTGTTGGAAACTTGAGTTGTACACATATAGATTATAAAAGAGCAGGGGAAATAACCTGAAGATCATAGCCCTGAGGGTGAGACATAAGCTTTCCACAAGAGTTATACATGTGGGGTTATGGATAGATGGACTTTGATATGTTGAGGAACGTTTTGAATGATGAGAAGATATAATGAGCTTAAGAGGAAATGGGGGGAGCAGGGAGGGAGAGAGAGATTCCAGGCAGGAAGGATCTAGGAGCTCGTACCATTTTGGGAAGGCTGGGTCAGACGGCACTGCATTAAAGGTGGAGGGGAGAAATGAGGTAATAGGTAGGTTGGTGAGGCAAAGAACATGTCACAAAAATCCTAGGGTGCTGGATTAAGATGAGATTTTATCTCTCAGGGGACTGGGATGCTGCTACTGAAAATGTTTTTCTCTTCTCCTCCTTAGTTTCCTCCTTTATTTTTTAAGCAGGGGCGTTATATGGTCAATTTTTGCACTTTAGAAGGATTCTGCCAGCCGTGGGCAGGAAAGATGGATTGGAGGGTTAAGGACAGGAAACAGGGAGACCTGTGAGGAAGTCACAGCAACATTCATGGAGTGATACACACTGGTGGTTATCCTTGAAAGCCCTTGAGTCAGGCTTCCAAATTTTCTCCAAACCAGTTCTCTCTTATCTCCAGTCTCTTACATCCAACTTTCTACACAACATCCCCACTTAGACGTCTAATAGGCACTCTCAAACTCAACACAACCAAAACTGAATTCCTGACCTTACCCCTAAAACTAGCTCCTCCTGCAATCTTTCTCTTATGTTGGCAATTTCATCCTTCTGGTTCCTCAGACCTCATTCTTAGAGTTTTTCTTCACTGCTCCCTCTCTTTCACATTCCACATCCTAAAGTCTACTATTTGTACTTCCTAGATTTCATATAAATGGAATCATACAATATGTATTCCTTTTATTTTTTGTTTTTGGTCTGGCTTCTTTCACTCAGCATAATTAGTTTTGGATTCCTCCTTGCAGTTGTGTGTGTGTCGATAGATCATTCCTTTTAGTGCTGAGTAGTATTCTATTGTATTTATATACCACAATTTCTTTATCCATTCACCCAGTGACGGATATTTGATTTGTTTCCAGTTTTTGTCTATTATAAATAAAGCTGCTATGAATATTTGTGCACATGTCTTTGTATGGACATAT
>NW_011484872.1:2549-3028 GCF_000754665.1 Bison bison bison | reverse complement strand
GGATGGCATCACCAACTTGATGGACGTGAGTTTGGTAAACTCCAGGAGTTGGTGATGGACAGGGAGGCCTGGTGTGCTGCGATTCATGGGGTTGCAAAGAGTCGGACACGACTGAGCGACTGAACTGAACTGAATGCTTTCTTTTACCTTGGGTAAATATATAGGAATTGGAAGTTTAGATTGTATAGAAAGTGTATGTTTAACTTTGTAAGAAACTGCTAAACTGTTCCAAAGTAGCCGTAGCATTCCATTTTTTCTTTAATGAAGTATCTGCTCAGATCTTTTGCCCATTTAAAAAACTGGTTTGTTTGAGTGATTATTATTGAGTTTACAGAGTTCTTTACATATTCAGGGTACAAGTCCTTTATTAGATACATACTTTGCAAAAATCTTCCTTTCAGTCTGTGGCTTGCCTTTTTATTTTCACAATAGTCTCTCTTTTGAATAAAAATGTCTAGTTTTGATAAAGTCCAAGTTAT
>NW_011484872.1:1924-2449 GCF_000754665.1 Bison bison bison | reverse complement strand
CCATGGTTTTTGAGTCCTAGTTAGGAAATATTGCCAACCCAAAGGTGACTAAGATTTCCTTTTAAGCTTTCTTTAATGTATTTTTGTAGGTTTCAGTTTTACATTTAGGTCTATGATCCAACTTGCATTCGTTTTGTGTATGTTGTGAGGTAATGGTCAAAGTTCAATTTTTTGCATATGGCTATTCAGATATTGAAAATATTATTCTTTCTCTCACTGAATTGAATTTATACCTTTGTTGAAAATCAACAACATATATGTATGAGCCTAGTTCTTGACTCTCTTCTTTTTCACTGCTCTTTACTCCAGTACCACACTGGCTTTGATTATTAAAACTTGAAATCAGGTAGTGTAAGTCCTCTAACTTTATTCTTTTAAAAATTTTTTTGGCTATTCTAGGTCCTTTGTATTTCCATATAAATTTTAGAATTGGCTTGTCAATTTACACATCTTAGGAATGTTGAATCATCTAGTCTATGAACACAGGGTATTTTTCTGTTAATTTAGATCTTTTATTGCTCTTAG
>NW_011484872.1:0-381 GCF_000754665.1 Bison bison bison | reverse complement strand
TCACTTTCATGTATTGGAGAAGGAAATGGCAACCCACTCCAGTGTTCTTGCCGGGAGAATCCCAGGGACGGGGGAGCCTGGTCGGCTGCCGTCTATGGAGTCACACAGAGTCGGACACGACTGAAGCGACTCAGCAGCAGCAGCAGCATCTTGAGATCTTTAACTTAACTACATCTTCAAAATTTCTCTTTTCAAATAAGGTCACATTCATGCATTTTGGAGGTTAGGACTTGCACATATCTTTTGGGAGGCCATTATTAAACCTAATGGGGCTTCCTTGGTGGCTCAGACAGTAAAGAATCTGCCTGCAATGCTGGAGACCCGGGTTCAATCCCTGGGTCAGGAAGAGCCCCTTGAGAATGAAATGGCTACCAAATCGGA
>NW_011484871.1:10069-10702 GCF_000754665.1 Bison bison bison | reverse complement strand
TTTCTTAACTTCTCTGAGTTTCAGTTTCCTCATGTGTTTACAGTTCAGTGATTTTTATTGAGTTTACTGTGTTGCACCACCATCACTATAACAGTTTTAGAACATTTTCATCACATTTTCCTCATCTATTAAAGGATATGAATAATACTATTAATATCAATAGGTTTTTATAAGGATGAAATGAGATCTTTATAAAAATAGATACTTCTGTGTTTGTAACACAGAAAATGTTTTAAAAGAATGGTATAGAAGGTGACTTCAGCAAAATACCAGAATAAGAAAATCTAAAACTCTGCCACTTGAGAAAAAGAATGAAAAAAGGCAGTACTATGAGAATCAACATTGGAAACATGCAAGTTAAATGATTTCATCAACCCAGGGGAACACTTATGTTTAAAAGTACACAGCTGAATCTCAGTAATAGCAGCAAGCTTTATGATATTTTCATTGACTCTAGTCCAACCCACAACCACCCATTGCAGAGATAGTCTTGAAATTAACAGTCCATATTCCTGATTCTAGAGGGAGCAGAATGTCATTATTTCATCTGTCTGGTGGTTCCTTGGAAGATCTACTCAAAAGCTTTCTGTTTATTTTACCTGACTCAGAAGTTATCCAGTGCTAAATTTGCTA
>NW_011484871.1:9094-9969 GCF_000754665.1 Bison bison bison | reverse complement strand
CCTGGAACATATATCAAAAACACTTACAGGCAAATATTTTTGTCTCTGCTGCTTGAGGCAATTGGTAACAACTGGGACAAACACTAGACTAACCAAAAATGTTTGGGGGAAAGGCTGGGGGTTGAGATGTCTATAAGTGTTATATAAAGCTCCCCAAATTGATATCATCCAGTTTTAGCAAAAGGAAGAAAAATGAACAGGGCCTCAGAGACCTGTGGGCCACCATCAAGTCTACCAACATTTGCATAACAAGAGTCCCAGAAGAAAAGGAGCGAGACAAAGGAGCAAAAAGAACATCTAAGGAAATAATGACTGAAAAAATGCCCAGTTTTTGGAAAAACATTCACCTGTACATCCAACAAGCTCAACAAATTCTAAGTAGACTAAACTTAATTAAATTGGATGCATCATAATCAAATTGTTGAAAGACAAAGATAAAATCTTGAAAGTGGCAAGAGAGAAGTGACTCCTCAAATACAAGGAAGCCTCAATAAAATTAATAGTTGATTTCTCACCAGAAACTATGTGGGGCCAGAAGACAGTGGGATGAAATAGTCAAGGTGCAAAAAGAAAAAAGTCTTTCAACCAAGGATTCTATATCTGGGAAAACATTGTTGAAAGAAATTTAAGAAGACCTAAATAAATGGAAAGACAATCCATGCTGATGGATTAGAAGACATTAATAATATGATTAAAATGACAATACTCCCCATATTAATGTAAAGATTCAATGCAATCTCTACTAAATCTATCTACTAATCTCATCTATCACAGAAATTGACAAGCTGATCCTAAAATTCTTATGGAAACGTAAGTGAACGTCGATAGCCAAAGCAACATTGTAAGAGAAGTACAAAGTTGGAGAACTCACATTT
>NW_011484871.1:5088-6455 GCF_000754665.1 Bison bison bison | reverse complement strand
CTCTGTCCATGGAATTCTCCAGGTAAGAATACTGGAGATAGTTGCCATTCCCTTTTCCAGGGACTGACCCAGGGATAGAACCCACATCTCCTGCATTGCAGGCAGCCTGTGCCTGACAGGAAGACACAGCTTGGAGAATGGAGTCAAGGAGAGCCCAGGGGTTGCCATTTAACCACAAATTTCTCTCCTCCTCTCCTAACAGTTCTACCAATAGAACTTTCTTTGGATGTCCAAGCCCCTCTCAGAATGTAAATCCATTTCATCAAGTCCTTCTAGAATCTGAAGATTACTGATGAAATTGGAGTTGCAACAGGGGCAACAGTGACTAGTAGGAGGGTCTGTAACTGTGGTGGATCCAGAGGAATGCTTCCCACCAAGGCTACACAATGGAAACACCTGGAGCTTTTGTACTATATGAATGCCTGGGTCTCACCTCCATAGATTCAGAATTAACTGTTGGTGTGGATTCTGGCCATAGGCCTGTTTTCAAAAGTTCCCCAGTTGATTCTATTGTGTAGCCCGGGTTGAGGACCACTCAGCTAAAGATAATGGCAAAGCAAGAGCAAGTGGTCTAGACCAAGTAGTCAACCTGGGAAACTTAAGTAGTCTCCATTTCTTTCAGTTCACCACTTTAACATATGATATGCATGACACCATCCAGAGCAGTGACCCAAGCAGCCTGGATGCATGGGCTGGCAAGTACCACCAAGCTTCAGATACACAAGAGCCTCTGACTGTGGAGGTATGGGCTTTCCCTGGGCAATGTCTGCCGCAGAGAGCCAGGAGCCTTGCTGGGTGCTTCCATGCAGATAGTGGTTTACAGGATTAGCTCTTTGAGTGAGTAAATAATGAATTTGTAATGTTAATTTGGAAAAGGATTTGTTTTGCTGAATTCATTTATTTTGGGTTATTTGCCTTAAGAATGTTGGAATGTGTTTATAACAAAGAAGACTAGATCTTAACCCCCTTTTAATTTATTAGGCATATAATTGTTTTGGGTGGTCAAACAAAGCTTGATTACCTGATGTGGTATAATGTGGCCATAATCTGATTGCCACAATCTCTACAAATGGTGATGTGATATATGTGTGCAACCATCAGCTACCAATCTTCTAAACATGAGCAAATGGACAACAGCAGGATTTTAGCTTCCAATCTACAAAAGTATAATAAAGTGTACCAACTTTCTAAGCCAAGGAAAAAGCAACACATGACTTGCCAAGATTCACAAAATTGACACTCTGTGCTGTCTATAAAATTATGTTAAGATTAGCCTGCAGTCTTCAAAATCTGAGATGATAACCCATCTGAAAATTGCCACTGGTGGCTCTTGGAAAAAAAAAAATGTTTGCCATATGGCTGAGGGG
>NW_011484871.1:4114-4988 GCF_000754665.1 Bison bison bison | reverse complement strand
GACATGGAATTGCTTAGGACCAGGCTACTTCTGGGATGGAATTATCCTTGAGTGTGGCTGTCATGCACAGCAATTATAATGTGGGGAGCTGAGAGAGCACTTAATCTTAGAGAAGATGTGCAGTGTGGGTATGTAAGGTCATGACCTGGCTCCTGTTTCTGGATCTTCCCACCTGTGTCTCTATATATGAATTTGGAGCTCCCCTTTCTTCCATCCAGCAACTGTTATGAAGTGCCCACTAAATGCAAGGTATTGAAGATTCAAAGATGAGTATAATATGGTCATTGTGTTTGAAGCCCTCATAGTGCAGCAGTAAGTTTAGGTATATAGATCAATGTAATAGAATAGAGTCTAGAACTTGACACCCTGTTCTCCACCACTAATGTTTTACCTTGTAGAGAATGTCACATAAATGGATATACCTTTAAGATTTATCCACAGTGCTTTTAAGATTCATCCAAATTGGCACTTATATCAGCAATTGATTCCTTTCTGTGGTTGAGTAGTATTCCACTGTATGGATGTCTTGCAATTTGTTTAGCTTTTCACTTGCTAAGGGACATGTGGATTGTTTTCATTTTATGACTATTATAAATAAAGCTGCTTTAAGCATCAATATACATGCTTTCATAAGGATTTAAAATCTAATTTCTCTGGGGAAAAATGCCCAAGAGTGCTATAGGTGGATCATATGGTTCGTACATAATTTGACTTTATTTTAAAAAGCTGCCAAACTGTGTTGCAGAGTAGCCATACCATTTTTTAATATAAATGTATTTATTTTAATTGGAGGTTAATTACTTTACAATATTGTATTGGTTTTGTCATACATCAACATGAATCCGCCACAGGTATACACGTGTTCCCCATCCCC
>NW_011484871.1:1188-2197 GCF_000754665.1 Bison bison bison | reverse complement strand
GTCCATGGGGTTGTAAAGAGTACGACATGATTGAGTGACTTTCACTTTCATTTCACTTATTCTGTCTTCTACTGGTGTGCTGTTAACCGTAAGTATTTTTATGGTTGCCCTTTATCAGATCAGGAAGTTTCTATCACAAATGTATGCTGGAGTTTGTCAAGTGATTCCCTTGCATCTATTGAAAGAATCATGCCATTTTTTTTTCTTTAGGGTGTTAATATTGTGGATTTTATCCAGAGATTATTGATTATTGAACCAACTTTGCGATTTCAGGATAAATCCCACTTGCTTGCAACATTATTACTTTTACATATTGCTGAGTTTGACTTGCTAATATTTTGTTGAGAAATTTTGCATTCATGAAGAATATTAGGCTGTATTTTCTCATAATTACTTTCAGCCTCATAAAATGAATTGGAAAGTATTTCCTTCTCTTCTAATTTTGGGAAGAGATTATATAAAATGGGCTTTATATCTTCTATAAGTATTTGGTAGAAGTCATCAAAGAATCCATCAAGGACTACTGATTTCCTTGGGGGAAGTTTTTAAAATGCAGGTTCAATTTCTTTCATAGATATAGTGCTATTTTGATTACATATTTTATATTTGATGAGTTTTGGTAGACTGTAATTTTCAAGGATTGATTCATTTCGTCTAAGTGTTTATGGGGTTGTCAATTCAAGAATGCTGAAGTGGTTTCCCATTCCTTTCTCCTGTGGACCACATTTTGGAATGTTCAATCTACCAAACAATTGACTCATTACGTATGCTAGAAAAGTAATGCTCAAAATTCTCCAAGCTAGGCTACAATAGTACGTGAGCTTAGAACTTCCAGATGTTCAAGCTAGATTTAGAAAAGGCAGAGGAACTGGAGATCAAATTGCCAACATCCACTGGACTGTAGAAAAAGCAAGGGAATTCCAGAAAAACATCTACTTCTGCTTCATCGACTACATAAAAACCTTTGACTGTGTGGATCACAACAAACTGTGGAAAATTATTGAAGACA
>NW_011484871.1:0-791 GCF_000754665.1 Bison bison bison | reverse complement strand
CATCCATACATGACCACAGGAAAAAACATAGCCTTGACTAGACGGACCTTTGTTGGCAAAGTAACGTCTCTGCTTTTGAAGATGCTATCTAGATTGGTCATAACTTTCCTTCCAAGAAGTAAGCGTCTTTTAATTTCATGGCTGCAGTCACCATCTGCAGTGATTTTGGAGCCCAAAAAGATACAGTCTGACACTGTTTCCACTGTTTCGCCATCTATTTCCCATGAAGTGATGGGACCGGATGCCATGATCTTCGTTTTCTGAATGTTGAGCTTTAAGCCAACTTTTTCACTCTCCACTTTCACTTTCATCAAGAGGCTTTTTAGTTCCTCTTCACTTTCTGCCATAAGGGTGGTGTCATCTGCATATCTGAGGTTATTGATATTTCTCCTGGCAATCTTGATTCCAGCTTGTGTTTCTTCCAGTCCAGCGTTTTTCATGATGTACTCTGCTCACTTCATGGCAAATAGATGTGGAAACGGTGGAAACAGTGACAGACTTTGTTTTCTTGGGCTCCAAAATCACTGTAAACAGTGACTGCAGCCATGAAATTAAAAGATGCTTGCTCCTTGGAAGAAAAGTTATGACCAACCTAGACAACATATTAAGAAGCAGAAACATTACTTTGCCAACAAAGGTCCATCTAGTCAAATCCATACATGATTTTTCCAGTAGTCATGTATAGATGTGAGAGTTGGACTATAAAGAAAGCTGAGCATGGAAGAATTGATGCTTTTGAGCTGTGGTGTTGGAGAAGACTCTTGAGAGTCCCTTGGGCTGCAAGGAGATCC
>NW_011484870.1:52086-53461 GCF_000754665.1 Bison bison bison | reverse complement strand
AATGAAAGAAACAATAGTAAAGATTAATAAAACTAAAAGCTGGTTCTTTGAGAAGATAAACAAAATTGACAAACCATTAGCCAGACTCATCGAGAAAAAAAGAGAGAAGATTCAAGTCAACAAAATTAGAAATGAAAAAGGAGAGGTTACAGCAGACAATGCAGAAATACAAAGGATCATAAGAGACAATTATGAACAACTAAATGCCAATAAAATGGACAACCTTGATGAAATAGATTCTTAGAAAAGTTCAACCTTCTAAGATTGAACCAGAAAGAAATAAAAATTATGAACAGACCAATCACAAGCACTGAAATTGAGACTGTAATCAAAAATCTCCCAAAAAACAAAAGCCCAGGGCCAGATGGCTTCACAAGTGAATTCTAACAAAAATTTAGAGAAGAGCTAATGCTTATCCTTCACAAACTCTTCCAAAAAAATTGCAGAGGAAAGATCACTTCCAAACTCATTCTATGAGGCCACCATCACCCTGAAATCAAAACCAGACAAAGATGCCACAAAAAAAGAAAGTTACAGGCCAATATCACTAATGAACATAGTTGCAAAACTCCTCAACAAAGTTCTAGCAAACAGAATCCAACAACACATTAAAAGGATCGTACACCATAATCAAGTTGGGTTTATCCAAGGGATGCAAGAATTCTTCAATATATGCAAATCAATCAATGTGATATGCCATATTAACAAATTAAAAGATAAAAATTACAGGATAATCTCAATAGTTACAGAAACAGCTTTTGACAAAATTCCCCACCCATTAATGATAAAAGTTCTTCAGAAAATGGTCATAGAGGGAAGCTACCTCAACATAATAAACACACAGCAAACATTATTCTCAATGGTTAAAAACTGAAAGCATTCCTCCAAAGATCGGGAACAAGACACCACTACTATTCAACATAGTTCGGGAATTCCTAGCTACAGCAAGCAGAGAACAAAAACAAATAAAAGGAATCCAGATTGGAAAATAAGTAAAGCTATCACTGTTTGCAGATGACATGATACTGTGCATAGAAAATCCTAAAGATAGTATCAGAAAATTACTAGAGCTAATCAGTGAATTTAGCAAAGCAGGATACCAAATCAATGCACAGAAATCACTTGCATTTCTATATACTAACAATGAAAAATCAGAAAGAGAAATTAAGGAATCAATCCCATTTGCCACTGCAACAAAAAGAATTACATATCTAGGAATAAACTTACCTAAGGAGACAAAAGAAGTCTACACAGAAAATTATAAGACACTAATGAAAGAAATCAAAGATGACATAAATAGATGGAGAGATACTCCACGTTCCTGGGTGGGAAGAATCAATATTGTGAAAATGACCATATGACCAAACACAATCTA
>NW_011484870.1:48509-50502 GCF_000754665.1 Bison bison bison | reverse complement strand
CATGGAAACATATACAGTACCATATGTAAAATAGATAGCCAGTGGGAATTTGCTCTATGATGCAGGGAGCTCAAACTCAGTGTCTATGACAACCTAGATGGGTGGGATTAGGTGTGGGGTGGGAAGGAGTTTCAAGAGGGAGGGGACATCTGTATGCTTATGGCTGATTCATGTTGATGTATGGCAGAAACCAACAAAATACTGTAAAGCAATTATCCTCCAGTTATAAAGAAATAATAAAAAATGTATGGGATCATGCCAAAGCACTGATTAGAAGGAAATTTATAGTTATAAACACCTACTTTTAGAATAGAAGAAAGATCTAAAATAAATAGCTAAATCTTTCACCTTCAGAAACTAGTGAAATAAGAGCTAATTAAATCAAGAAATAAGGAAATTAAAAAGATTAGAGCAGGAATCAATGGAATAGAAAAGAGAAAAAAAATGGAGAAAATCAACAAAGCCAAAAGTTAAGTTAGTTTTTTGAAAAGATTAACAGAATTGACCAACCTTAGCTAGACTGACCAATTAAAAAGACACAATTAGAAAAACTGGGAATGAAAGAGAAGATGCCATTATTAAATTACAAAGATTAAAAGGATTACATGTACAAAAATATGAACAACATTATGTCAGTAAGAATGGGGAACACGTGTACACCTGTGGTGGATTCATGTTGATGTATGGCAAAACCAATACAATATTGTAAAGTAATTAGCCTCCAATTAAAATAAATAAATTTATATTAAAAAAAGAAAAAAAACAGGACAATTTAGATGAAATGAACACATTCCTAGAAAGAAACAAATAACCCAAGATGACTGACAAACAAATAGAAAATATGTACAGGCCCAGATCTAGCAAATAAAAATCTTCCCACAAAGTGAGGCCCAGACACAGATGACTTTACTAGTAAATCTACCATAGCCTTAAACAAGAAATAAGGATTAGTCCTTTACAATGTTTCCATAAAACATAGGAGGAGAAAACACACAGCAACTCATTCTATAGAGTCAGTATTACCCTAATAGCAAAATCAGATAATACAGTGCAAGAAAAGAAAGCTATTAGACATAAATACCTCTGAGAAAATATTAGCAAACCAAACCCTGTAACATATAAAGAGGATTATATGCCATGGCAAGTGGAATGCATTCCAGAATGCAAAGTTGATTTAATATCCAAAAATAATTATTATACACTCTATTAATAAAGAACAAAAATCATATGATTATCTCAAAAGACATGAAAAATTCCTTGATAAAAGTCAAAATTTCTGATAAAATTTCTCAACAAACGAAGAAAACTTACTCATCTTGGTAAAGGGCATCTATGAAAAGCGTAGAACTAACATTATAATTCATGGCCAAAGACTGAATGGTTGCCCTTAAAGTCAGAAACAAGAATAAGGATAGGCATATTATATAGATCAAGAGAGCATAGTTAAGCGTCCAGGGACAAACCTTTCCAATTATGTTTGATTGATTTTCAAGAAAGATAGTACCAGTGTATCCAATAGGGACACGATGGTCTTTTTAACTAACGGTGCTGGGATGATTGTATATTCAGATGAAAAAAAAATGTAGACACTTATATCACATCATAACCAAAAATAAACTAAAAATAGATCATAGACCTAAATGTAAGAGCTGAAACAAACAAAATACTCTTAGAGAAAAGCATAATAGAAGAATCTTTGAGACCTTGTGGTAGGCCAGAATTTCTTGGATATGACATGAAAAGAAAAAATGATAAATTGGACTTCATCAGAAGTAAAATCTTTTGGACTTCAAAGATACAATTAAGTAAATAAAATATCAACCTGGGAGAAAATATCAATAAATCAAATATATGATGAAGAACTTGTTTTTAGAATATAGTAGATATCCTTTAAACTCAATAATAATACAAATGACCAACATTTCAGCAAATATACTAAAGTCTTGTAAACACACAAACAAGCTGCTCAATCTCATTAGTCATTGGGAAAAAT
>NW_011484870.1:47566-48314 GCF_000754665.1 Bison bison bison | reverse complement strand
TCCCCTTCTATTTGCCATAAAGTGACAGAACCAAATGCCATGATCTTTGTTTTTTTAAAGTTGAGTTTGAAGCCAACTTTTCCACTCTCCTCTTTTGCCCTCATCAAAAGGCTCTTTAGTTCCTCTTCACATGATATCATCTGCATATCTGAGACTGTTGATATTTCTCCTGGCAATCTTGATTCCAGCTTGTGATTCATCCAACCTGGCATTTCACATGATGTGCTCTGCATATAAGGTAAACAATCAGAGTGACAATGTACAGCCTTGACGTACTCCTTTCCCAATTTGGAACCAGGCCATTGTTACATGTCTGGTTCTAACTGTTGCTTCTTGACTCGCATACAGGTTTCTCAGGATACGGGTAAGGTGGTCTGGTACTCTCATGTCTTTAAGAACTTTCCACAGTTTGTTGTGATCCAGATAGTCAAAGGCATTCAGTTCAGTTCAGTTCAGTCGCTCAGTAGTGTCCAACTGTTTGCAACCCCATGGACTGCATCATGCCAGGCTTCTCTGTCCCCTATCTCCCAGAGGTGGCTCAAATTCATGCGCATTAAGTCAGTGGTGCTATCTAACCATCTCATCCTCTGCTGCCCCCTTCTCCTTCTGCATTCAATCTTTCCCAGAATCAGGGTATTTTCCAATGAGTCTGCTCTTCACATCAAGTGGTCAAAGTATTGGAGCTTCAGCTTTAGCATCATTCCTTCTAATGAATATTCAGGGTTGATTTCCTTTAGGATTGACTGGT
>NW_011484870.1:46277-47006 GCF_000754665.1 Bison bison bison | reverse complement strand
ACTTTTTCCAGTCCTGTGGCCACTCCTGAGCTTTCCAAATTTGCTGGCATATTGAGTGTAGCACTTTAAAAGCATCATGTTTTACGATTTTAATGAACTCAGCTAGAATTCTATCACCTCCACTTTGTACATAGTAATGCTTTCAATGCTCACTTGACTTCATATTCCAGGATATCTGGCTCTAGGTGAGTGACCACACCATATTAATTATCTGAGACATAAGATCTTTTTGTATAGTTCTATGGATTCTTGCCACCTCTTCTTAATCTCTTTTGTTTCTGTTAGGTCTTTACCATATCTGTCCTTTATCATGCCTATCCTTGCATAAAATGTTCCCTTGATATCTCCAATTTTCTTGAAAAGATCTCTAGTCTTTCCCATTCTATTGTTTTCCTCTATTTCTTTGCATTGTTCATTTAAGAAGGCCTTCTTATCTCCTTGCTATACTCTGGACTCTGCATTCAGCTGGGTATATCTTTCTCTTTCTCCTTTGCCTTTTGCTTCTCTTCTTTTCTCAGCTACTTGTAAGGCCTCCTCAAACACCACTTGGTCTTCTTGCATTTCTTTTTCTTTGAGATGGTTTTGGTTACTGCCTCTGGTACATTGTTAGGCACTTCTGTCCATAGTTCTTCAGGCACTCTGTCTATCAGATCTAATCCCTTGTATCTATTCATTGATTTAGGTCATACCTGAATGGCCTATTGGTTTTTCCTACTTTCTTCAATTTAT
>NW_011484870.1:44526-46177 GCF_000754665.1 Bison bison bison | reverse complement strand
AGACTTGGATTACTGTGATGTTGAATGGCTTGCTTTGGAAACAGGCCAAGATCATTCTGTCATTTTTGTGATTGCACCCAAGTACCACATTTCGGACTCTTTTGTTGACTATGAAGACTACTTCATTTCTTTAGGGATTCTTGCCCACAGTAGTAGATATAATGGTCATCTGAATTAAATTCCCCCATTCCCATCCATTTTAGCTCACTGATTCCTAAAATGTTGATGTTCACTCTTGCCATCTCCTGCTTGATCACATCCAATTTACCTCAATTCCATGAACTTAACATTCCAGGTTAAGTTATATAAATATTTATATAATTATAAATTATAATATAATTACAATAATATATTATTATATAAATATTTTTTTTTACAGCACCGGACTTTCACCATCAGACACATCCACAACTGAGCGTCATTTCCTCTTTGCTCCAGCTGCTTTGTTCTTTCTGAAGCTATTAGTAATTGCCCTCTGCTCTTCCCCAGTAGCATATTGGATACTTTCCAACTTGGAGTTCTCATTTTCCAGTGTCATATCTTTTTGCCTTTTCATATTGTTCATGGGATTCTCCTAGCAAGAATACTGGAGTGGTTTGCCATTTCCTCCTCCAATGGACCACATTTTGTCAGAACTCTTCACTATGGTCTGTCCATCTTGGATAGCCCAGCACAGCATGGCTCATAGTTTCATTGAGTTACCCAAAGCACTTTGCCATGATGACGCCAGTGGTAAAGAACCTGCCTGCCAATGCAGGAGATGCAGGAGACTCGGGTTCAATTCCTGGCTCAGAAAGATCCCCTGGAGAAGGAAATGACAACCCACTCCAGTATTGTAGCCTGGAAAATCCAATGGACAGAGGAGCCTGGAAGGCTACAGTCCATGGGGCCACAAAGAGTTGGACATGACTGAAGTGACTTAGTACATAGCACAGCACTTCACCATGACAAGGCTGTGATCGGGCCCACTAGATTAGCTATATTCAAAAAGACAGTAATAATAAGTGTTGGTGAAAATATGGTGAAACTGGATTCCTCATATATTTCTGATGGGACTGTAAAATGGTAGAGCCAGTTTGGAAAACAATTTGGTAGTTTCTTAAAAAGTTAAAATAGGTCTACCATAGGACCCAGTAATTTTACTCCTAGATATTTACACAAGAGAGATGCAAACATATGTCAACAAAACAACTTGTACACACATGTTCATAGCTACATTATAACAACTCCAAATGTCCTCAACTTTTGAATGATTAAACCAAGTGGAATATATCCATGGGCTTCCCAGGTGGCTCCATGGTAAAGAATCCACCTGCCAATGCAGGAGACGCAGGAGACATGGATCTGATCTCTGGATTGGAAAGAACCCCTGGAGTAGGAAATGTCAACCCACTCCAGTATTCTTGCCTAGAGAATTCCATGGACAGAAGAGCCTGGAGGGCTGCCACCCATGGGGTCTCACCATGGGGTCTCACAACTGAGCACGCAAGCAGTATATCCACACAATGGAATAATATTCAGCTATTAAAAGGAACAACCTACTGATGCATGAATGAAACTTAAGAAAACTATGCTAAGTGAAAGAAACCAGTCACAAAAGACGACATACTTTATGATTCCACTTATATAAAATGTCCAGAAAAAGAGAAAT
>NW_011484870.1:35105-44426 GCF_000754665.1 Bison bison bison | reverse complement strand
AAATCCACAGAGACTGAAAGTAGATCATTGGTTGGTTGGAGCTGGGGATAGGAATGCAGGATGTAGGAATGCAGGATGAATACAAATGAGTATGAGGGATCTTTGGGGGATGATGGAAATATTCTAAGTTGGATTATAGTGATAGCTGTATGACTTTTACACTAAGTATCATTAAGTTGTACAGTAAAAACTGGTGAATTTTATGGTATATAAATTATACTTTTTAAAAAAGCATTATTATTAAAAATAGGGGCTGAAGTTTTCTTTGACTCTCCACTTAAGAGGGAATACTTCCTTGGGAGAGAACTTCAAAGGCTCTGTTCTAATAATTGGCACTGTTACTAGGAAGATAAAATTGGAGATTGAGTTTCAAGAATGCATGAGGAGAAATGTTTTCAGATAACATAGACTGAATTTCACATGAGTGAATGTTCACTCATTCACTCATCATGTTAGCGTAAAGTTCCTATGCTATGATTAATTTTGTAACTCTGTCAGAGCTTTTAAAATAGCACACAATTTTATATACAACATCAGGTGTAATGGTAAACATGGCTAAATTTTGTGTTACAAGCACACAGCAAATTTCAGCTGTTATTTAAAAAGACTTTATTGCCAAAGGTACATAAAGGTACATATGAACCCGTTTTTAGTTGTAATTCTGGTGAGATCTCACAGAACAGTGGTGGTGCTAAGAGACATACCTGTCTGGCTTGCTGGTAGAAAATACATTTTGAATAAAGATAAATTCTGTGAGATTTTTATCCCACCAATTTATTGAAAAATACATTTTCTGATTCATATTCATTTGCATTAGTATTTTCCCCAAGAGCATGAATACAAAGTTTTCCTCACTCTGTATTAATCTTTGTATTAATCTACAATGTCTCCAATTGTACAGGTTTATTTTTGACACAATATAGGTGTGACTACCTCCTGAATGGAAGTGGGTGGTTCCAGGACTCATGTAAAACTTTATGCCTTCTGGGGTTATCTAAATGTGGATAAACTTTCATAGTTTCCTTTAAAATATTTGTATTCTTTCTCTTTCTCTTTCTCTCCTCCCTTTGCTCTGAGCACTAGGGTAAGGAATGGGGAAAATCAGGTTCTGAAAATGCTTTGCACCTCATTCATTATTGACTTTTTACATGATTTCCTCCACCCCCAGGTGTAGGACTGCAAGTAACTGGGGGGAGCTCTGCAAGGGTGTGGTCTTAGGGTAGATTGGCAACATTGTTGAACTAATAACACAATTGCTATTCTGGCAACATTGTTGAACTAATAATACAATTGCTATTCTGGGAGGAGTTGTACACAGTAGAGTTTTTTCAATTACAGTTGACTAAATTTGAGCTATTCATCCTTTGGTAGATTATTTGACTATTAATATTTTTAAAGATTACAATTTTAAGCATTCCCTCAAATCCATTTCTGAAATAAATCTGTACTTTCAGAAGTTAACTAAAAACAAGAATTCTAAATAATTATAGCATCCATGAAAAATTGGAGTTAGTTATTATTTATGCATTCTTTGAACAGCCTTATAACACTTAATCATAAATAATTTTACTAGAACCTGAACTCTTCAGAGTGATCTCTTGGGGCAATTCTAAGTGCTGTCAGTAAAAGGTGACTTCTTATTTGATTTCTGCTTCATGCTTTATAATCACCTGATTACTGCTTTATGCTGAATTCTACCCTATCGACACTCATACCTAATGCTCCACATGAGATGAAACGTGGTTAACATTCACAGTGAATTTTATAATTTTATGAAAAATTTTTTATACCTATAATAAACATAATTACTAGAGATAGTGAGAGCTTTCAAATACAGCTGTCCCTGCTAATAATAGTGCTGAGCATTCAGGATTAGTTCTTTCAGCCTAGTGTAATAATTGGTGTGAATAAATATGTCCATGCTTATGGACATGAGGAGGGTGAGTTCATTGTGTGATCCATTGTTATCTGAAACCTTAGTCAGACATTCAGGAGTTTGAAAGGATCCCTAAAGGCTTTTATCTTAGATGTCTTTTCTCTTAAAAAATCAAAAAGAATAGATTTTATTTGTGACCAAGGGAACACTTATCCATTTATACCATTGTTTAAAATATTTTATTATAGTTGATGCCTGGAATCACTTTCAAAATTTCCATTAGTAAGTCACAGTTTATCCAGAAAAAAATTATAGTAAATCCTGAAGTGTCTGAGGTTTCTTTATACTTACCAGTGATGGATTTGAGCAAGCTTTTAGCCTGGTACAATTTTTATTGGCTTGGATACAGCTATACCACTAGATAACAAGTCTTGTGGCTACAAATGTCTTTGTTCTAAAGAACTGTAAAAATGAGAATATGATCTAATGAGGTAGTTATTCATTTACTACTTCCTGCTCATCATCTCCAGCTTAGTGCTCAAAGCCTGCATGTTTCCAATTTCAATTCCAACTGCTGTAGAAAATGTTTCCTATAAAAAGACCTCAGAGTTAGCCAGCACCATTCTGATACTATAGACAAATTCTCATAATGCCACAAATAATTCAGCAATAAGGCAGGACCTGTAATATACTCCTGTGTTTTAGTAGGTAAAATGGAGGTGAGAATCTGTTGAAAAGTAACTAAGAAGAGAGAAGGTTAAAGAGTGAGTAAGCTTGCAGAACACTTCCTTCTTTCGCAGAAGACTGGCTTGCTTTTATTCAGTCTTCCTTCTCCCTTTTATGGACCTTCCTGTTTGCCTCCCATTCATTTAATTCTTGTTCTTTCCTCCCATCTTCTCACCTTGAATTGAACATTTCATTTCTAGGGCTCTTAAGCACTACCCTGGGGAACTGCATGAGTTGGTTCATCATTCTCTCCAGACATATATCCATTCATTCACATTTACCAAGTACCTCTTCTGTCTTGGCTATGTGCAGGGCACTAAGGATCCACCTTGAATAGCAGAGTTTCTGTCTTATAGAGAGACTGGCAGCAAGACCCCAAGATTCTGATGAGTCAAATGGTTTTCAAGCTACAAATACTACAGCTGTAGTATGATAATGAATTTGTTTCAATTGTTGAAGGTGTACAGATATTTCTATTATTTCTCCTTAAATGTCTATCCTCAAAGGAGTGGCAACTTCAAGAGCAGAGACCTTTAGTCTTTCCATCTGGGCATTCATGGAAAGTAGAGCTTGTGAGACAAGAATAAATCTCAGCCTTTTGCTCAGGAGTTGAGACCAGAATGGATCACATGTTAGACTAAAACTGACTGTCACAGTTTGAAGTCACCAGAAATCAGACTCCAGTATGGAGATTAGAAAGTGCTCTTGGTATCAATATCTGTAGAAAGAAGAAGACTGGGTTGACGGAGAAGTTGAGATGCCAGTTTCAATGAAAACTTAAGCTGATGTTTTGGGGAACTCTTCATAGCTTCTCTACTTGATACAAGAGGGCCAGGCTTTTATAACTCCTGCATTGTTCAGGCATTGGATGTGGGCTCCCCAGTAGGACTTTGAAGGGTTTTTTTTCAGCCAAGTCTATCCCTGAAGGGGACTGAGAACTGAGAGCTATCAGTTGGCAGCACTGTCAGTAAACATGGAACAAATTCTTCATTTTTGAAGGAAGATGTGGGCAGCACATCACAGTGTCTACTACAACTCCATGCAATCGATGCTGGAAGACACTTATGTAAGTAGATAGTTCAGGGCATCTCCAGAGAAAGAAAATCAGGAATGACTTTTTTGACATAAGATAACCCATTGTTGCTTAAGCTATTTTGTGATGTAAACCTGGCTGCAGTGCTTGCCTCGGTAATTAATGATCTTAAGGGAAGGGATGTAGAAGCTAGGAAGGATCAGTCAAGAAACAATAATGCAGTTTTGGGGCAGGGTCCTGTTTCTCACTCAATAGATATGCATAATAATATATCCTTTAATTCAGCACAAACTAAATCCGCCACCCAGGTGATGGAGTGATGATGAATGATGATGTTGACATTCCAGACCACAATCAACTAAAGCTTGGGCTCTGCCAACCTTTTCCCCAATTCTATGCTGAATTCTGTTCTGCTCAAGTTCTCTCAGGAATATGCATCTGCCTGATGCCAAGAACTTCGCCTCTGTACACTGGTGTGAACTGAATCTCAGAGGCAGAATTTTGAGTAAAGAAGAATAGCTTTATTGCTTTGCTAGGCAAAGGAAAACATAACAGGTGTGTCCCAACCTGGGAGGATTTGGTGAGGAGTTTTATAGCAGTGGTTCAAGGCTGGGGTTTCTAATAGGATCAGGGTGTGTTCAGGGCCTGCACTCCTTTAATCTGGCATCAGGTAGCCTCTTGATGAGCTTCTGTGGTTCTCAAGGTTATCAAACTGTGACCTTCTCAGTGAAGAATGGTTCATCAAGTAGGTAACACCCTCCATTTATTGGGGGTTTTAATTCTTCAGAAGAGCTCAAAAATATTCTTATGTGTATCCTTTGAGGCAGAACCAGGATCCTGTCCCAAGATTGCACTATTTTTTCTTGACTGTTCCTCCCTTGTCTCCACATCCCCTCTCTTTCCTGATTAACAATTGTTCAAATCTGCCCTTTGGACTCAGGAAAGGTCATGGAGGCTGAGGCCTATTCCTTACAAACAAGAAATGGGGGACACAAAAAAGACTTCCATACCCAGGAGCCCCACAAGGTCCTCCTTGGCTTCATACTCCTAGCTTAAAATTTCCCTCGTCTTAGTGTTGGGGAGACACTGCTTTGGGAAAGATCCCCAGTGCCTTCTTACTTCCTACAAGTAATAATAAATCCTTCCTTCTTCTGATCTTTGGCTTTGTTGCAGCTATTGACTCAATACCCACCAAGAGGTGAACCCAGTTTGGGGATAACACTAAGACAATTTACCAAGATCCAATAAAACCAGGGAATGCATGCTACCTGGGAAAGAAATGTCACCCCTCCTAACCACTTGGAATGATAGTCAAAACATCTAGTAATTAAATTCCAGTCAATTGACAAAATTTTTCTCTTCTGACATTTGTTCTGGCATTTTTTGTTCACAACACAGCTGGTGTAGGGGAGGAAAAAACTTTTTGCTTCCTCTCTTCTAGGTTCAATGTCTGGAGCCTGCAAACAAAATTGATAAAAGACAAATTTACAAGAGAGAAAAAAAGTTTTGATGATGTATGAGGGAGTTACAAAGAAAAATAGTGGCTTAAGGAGGCGGCCAGATGATTCAGGTCTATATACCATCTTAGGCTAAACAAAGGAAAAGGGTTTGGGGCTTATGGGTGGGTGCAGGGGGTAAATTATAGGAAGAGGAGGGGAGGAAATGTATGATAAATAAGGGTTATCTTGCAGATAAGAGTCTTTCACATAGGTGATAAAGGTGGCTCTAGGAGTAGTTCTTTGCCTGGTACAGACATTTTTACAAAAAGAAATAAGGAAATTTCCTATATAAATGTAAACGTCTTTACAAAAGGGGAAATTTATACGGTATTTTTAAGCAGTTAGGGGGAGGTAAAAAGCTTTTCCTAGGTCTGCTGGAAATTGCCTTTAGCTCAGAATAATTCTTATGCCAAAGTGGCATATTTTGGGATAGCATATTTTGGTCTCCTTCACTAGTATAAAAGGAATAAAGTTCCTCTCCACTCTCTAAATATTATATCATCTTAATAAGATTTCAATAAAGGTTTCTCCTATAAAACCTCACAAAGAAAATTCTTCAAAAGGAAACATCGATGGTATTTAAAAGGGTGACTAAAAGGAAAGACAATGGTATGTTTTATTTATATCTAGGGTGCTGTATGTCCCAATTTGCCTGGTACAGTCCTGATTTGTGCCTTTGTTCCGGCATAATTATTAATAGCATCCTTTTCACTCTCAGAAG
This sequence comes from Bison bison bison, assembly GCF_000754665.1. Taxonomy (NCBI): domain Eukaryota; kingdom Metazoa; phylum Chordata; class Mammalia; order Artiodactyla; family Bovidae; genus Bison; species Bison bison. The sequence goes on along the minus strand of NW_011484870.1, from coordinate 38,571 downwards.
TGCCCCTTTTGGATGCAATACATTATACAGTGACCTTACAAATACCAGAGATAATGTGAATATCCAAATGACTGTTGTGTTTCAAAATAACCATCTTAAAAGTCCAAATAAATACTTATTCCAAAGATGCTATCATTGATTCAAACATTTTTAGAATTATACTGTTGAAATCACTGGCTGGACTATTATATGAAATATTCACAAGAGCCATCCAATTCCTTTTAATCCCATCTCATTCTGCATTTTCCTCTCATTGTCTCAGACTATTTTTCACTCTCCTAAGAAGAAGCAATCCTGTTACCCACGCCAAAGTCATTCACTACGGTCATTGGACTTGACTGTGAGGAACTTTGTTTCCTAAATCAAAACTTTCTTCCAAGGATGAGAATGTGAGAATTTTCAACCACTGGCTATGTCCAAACTTGTGAACCACAAGCACGTTCTCCCTCTCTTTCTTCTCCCCACACCCTGACTCCTATATATAATATCAAATAACAAAGTACAAGGGCCCTCCAGGTAGCGCTAGTGGTAAAGAAACTACCTGCCAATGCAGGAGACATAAGTGACGCAGATTTGATCCCTGGGTTGGGAAGATTCCCTGGAGGACAGCATGGCAACCCACTCCAGTATTCTTGTCTGGAGAATCCCATGGACAGAGGAGCCTGGCGGGCTACAGTCCACGGGATTACAAAGAGTTGGACATGACTGAAAAGATTTAGCACACTCACGCAGCACACAGCAAAGTATAATCATAGTTATTGTAGATCGAAGGGGCTAATATATAGTACCCTTCTTTCCCAGGCCTGAGCTCTGTACCAATGGCTATAAACAGAAGAGTGACTGATGGAGATTAAAACATTAGCTGTATTGATGTTGGAGAACATGGTGTAGATGAGCAACAGCAGTGGGTTTGCCAATAATAATAACATTCCCTACATTTTTTCTTTTCGTACCACTAGATGATCTAGTAAGCCTATGATTAACCAGTGGTATGTCTGATCTCCTTCTGGAAGAGGTCAGTTATTCTAGTCCTATATTTGCCAAACTACTCCCACAATACCAACTTCTGCTCTTGTGGAGATATCCTTTGACGAATGAGAAAGGACATAGAAGGAGCTTCTCTGAAAACTTCCCACATAACTCAGAGCTGGCTGGATTTTCTTGAGAGGCTGTGGCCAGCACATCACCTATATATGCTCTCTTATCTTCCTTCCACACTTTCCTTTCTTCCCCCTTGCTTCCCTGGAATTGTATCCTCCTGAATAATACATTGGTATATAAGCTCTCCTCAGATTGTAGGGAACCCAGGCTATGACAATATGTGACTTAGCAGATATGACATTAATTGACTTTCAAAAAAAGCATTTCATGGTCATTCCACACTATAACTGTTCTGCCACACACACACACACACAAAACCCTCCGTTGGCTCTCCCTACTTTTATAATCACTACTCACAGAGCCATTTTTTCTTTAATCCAAAAAAATTGTAATCCCATGGTTCACTACCATTATTATTCTTTTTCTTGTCCAGTTCAGTTCAGTTTAGTTCAGTCACTCAGTTGTGTCCGACTCTTTGCGACCCCATGAATTGCAGCACGCCAGGCCTCCCTGTCCATCACCAACTCCCAGACCTGAAATGAAAACACTCATCTATCTAACATGGAGGCAATTAATCAGCAAAAGTGGTATTACCAAGCTCCACCTTTAAAATGGCTGCTCTTGGCAAAAATGTTCAGATGCTAAAATTATTTGCATGGTATTGCATTAAGCATGCATTTTCCATCTGGATTAAAGGTGAAAGCCAGTGTAGCAATAAGATGATGATAGAAAAAATTTTCAGAATGAAAAAATGAAAGGCAGAACAAAGATATTTAAATAATCCATCTTTCAAAGTGGCCTTTAAGCATGAGGGCATTAGTCCAAGATCAACAAAAGGAAGTTGGTAAGATTGTAACCAACACAGAGAATAGACAGTATAGCATAAGAACTCAGTCATTTAAGACCCTTTGTTTCTGCTCTGCACCTGTTTCCATGGGTGGGTAACCTCACACATCAGAGACAAAGGAGTTTCTGAAATTCTGGGGACCTTCAGACTCTGGGAGAATGGTCATTACTTTCTCAGTAGAGGTAAGTTATCACCTGTCTTTTTGAGTTAGTTCTGGTCTTGAGGTAATGCCTGCTCATGTCTGCTTTCACTAAACCTGTGTGGGCTAGTCATGTTTAACTAGATTAATCTCATTTAGGTTTATCTTTCAGTGGTTCAGATAGCAGAAATACAGTGGTATTTCTGTAACTTAAGGAAGCTTGATGCCCCCACATTGTCTTTTTCATATCTCCAGTAGGTGGACATTCATCTTTATGCTATTTAGCATGTTTGTTTTTAGTGGGATTTATGTCATATTTGATTACTGCATACATCTCTGGTGACTCGTGACATTTCTCTCTCTTTCTCATTCTGTCTCTCTACTGCCTACAGACACACACACGAGATTATTTTTAACTTTCCCTTTTGAAATAATTTTAGATTTGCAGGATAGTTGCAAAAATAGTACAAAAAGTTCAGGTATATGTTTCACCCAACTTCCTCTAATGTTAATATCTTATATAAGCACAGTACAATTATCCAGACTAGAAAATTAACACTGGTACAATATGATTAACTAAGCTACAGAGCTCATTTGAATTTTACCAGTTTTTTTCCCCCAAATGAACTTTTCTGTTCTAGGATCCCATGTTACATGTCATTGTGTCTCCTTCATCTCCTCCAATCTGACCACTCCTAGCCTCTCCTTGTCTTTTGTGACTGAAACTTTTGAAGAGTACCGGTCAGTTATTTTGCAGAACCCATAATTAGAGTTTTTTCTGGTGGTTTCCTCATGATTAGCTTGAGGTTATAAGTTTTTGACAAGACCAATATAGAAGTTATGTTGTATCCTTCTTAGTGCATCATATTGGGGGGTATATGATGCCAATATGTTTTATTACTATGAATCTTAGTTACTTGGTAAGGGTGCTGCTGCTGCTGCTGCTAAGTCACTTCAGTCGTGTCCAACTCTGTGAAAGAGAAAAGTGAAAGTGAAGTCGCTCAGTCGTGTCTGACTTTCAGCAACTCCATGGACTGCAGCCTACCAGGCTCCTCCATCCATGGGATTTTCCAGGCAAGAGTACTGGAGTGGGATGCCATTGCCTTCTCCCTTGGTAAGGGTGGTGCCTTCCAAATTTCTCTACTGAAAATTACTATTTTTTTCCTTTGGAAGTGATAACTTGAGAGAGATATTTTTAGGGTATGCTAGTATCTTGTTTCTCCTCAAATTTTCACTTACTGATTTTAGTATCCATTAGTGGATCCTGCCCACAACAATGATCACTGTGGTGTTTGCCCCACTGTGATTTTTGCGTTTCTCTCATTCTTTCAGCATTTTAAAATTGGAATTCTTCAGTAAGGGGTAGCTCTCCATTCTCA
>NW_011484870.1:30766-34102 GCF_000754665.1 Bison bison bison | reverse complement strand
ATCTGCCTGCAATGTGGGAGACCTGGGTTCGATCCCTGGGTTGGGGAGATCCCCTGGAGAAGGAAATGACAACCCACTCCAGTATTCTTGCCTGGAGAATCCCATGGACGGAGGAGCCTGGTGGGCTACAGTCCACGGGGTCGCAAAGAGTCGGACACGACTGAATGACTTCACTTTCACTTTCACTTTTCATGCCTATGAGAACCAGACTTACTAACTAGAGTGCATATTTGTGTGCAGTTCTTTTTGTCTTTAGCCTTATAGTATCCAGTCAAAATACTTTTCTCCAAGGATACTTAGATTAAGACTTTTCTTCCTGATTTCCTTCAGTATAGTATCCAGTCAAAATACTTTTCTCCAAGGATACTTAGATTAAGACTTTTCTTCCTGATTTCCTTCAGTGTGGTCATGTTATTCACTTGTAATACACTTCGGCTCATTTATTATTATTTGTGTTCCATTTTGGATTGCCCTCACATCTTGGTTTATTTCAGCTATTTATTGGGGAAGATAGGTGAAGCATTATTATGTTTTTAAGAGTCAAAGCTATACAAAAAATTATAATCAGAGAAGCATAGCTTCTTCCTCATCCTTACTAACCCATCTACATTTCACCTTTCTTTCTTCTCTTTTGCTGACCATTCCCTATAGGAGAGAAACATCTTTATGCTTTGAAAGTGAAAGTATTAGCTGCTCAGTAGTATCCAACTCTTTGCAACCCCATGGACTGCAGCCTGCCAGGCTCCTTTGTCCATGGAATTCTCCAGGCAAGAATACTAGAGTGGGTTGCCATGCCCTTCTCCAGGGAATCTTCCCAACCCATGTCTCTTAAATCTGCCACAGTGTCAGGTGAGTTCTTTACCACTGGCGCCACCTGGGAAGCCCTAGTTTATGGTTTGTTGCTGCTGCTGCTGCTGCTAAGTCACTTCAGTCGTGTCCGACTCTGCGCAACCCCACAGATGGCAGCCCACCAGGCTCCTCCATCCCTGGGATTCTCCAGACAAGAACACTGGAGTGGGTTGCAATTTCCTTCTGCAAAGCATGCATGCATGCTAAGTCGGTTCAGTCATGTCTGACTCTGACGCTATGGACACAGCCCGTCAGTCTCCTCTGTCCATGGAATTCTCCAGGCAAGAATACTAGAGTGGGTTGCCATGCCCTTCTCCAGGGGATCTTCCCAACCCATGTCTCTTAAATCTCCCGCATTGTCAGGTGAGTTCTTTACCACTGGCACCACCTGGGAAGCCCTAGTTTATGGTTTAGCCATCTTATATTTCTTTTCCACAGAAGGGCAGATATGCATGTATTTTCTTATATCTTCTTTCTTGCAAGAACTATAGATACTCTTTTGCATGTTGATATTTTCACTCTGAATCAGTTCATAGAGATCTTGGTCATTCTTTTGTTTTACAAACAGATGCATAGCACTCCATTATGTGAATATACCATAGTTTATTCAACATTCTGTGTATTGGCATTTAGATTATCTCCAGTATTTTGCAATTACAAACAATGGTGCAAGTAATAACCTTGTGTATATGTATTTTTGTATTGTTAGAGGTATAATTTCAGAATAGATTTCTAGTATTGGAATTGCTGAGTCAAAAAGTACGTGCAAAAGTAGTTTTGTCAGATATTGTCAAATTTCTCCCTGGAAAAATTTATTATAATTTGCATTCTCACCAGCAATGTATGAGAGTGCCTTCTTTTCCATGGTCTTGTGAACTAAATGTGTAGCCTTACTTTTAAAGTTTTACCTGTCTGATAGGTGAGAAATGGTATCTCAGTGTTGTTTTAATTTGCATTTCTCTAGTTATGAGTGAGTTTGAATATTTTTGTATGTTAGAGGAAGAGAGAGAGAGACTGTTCATGACTTTTTTTGCATTTGTCTATTGGTTCTTTGGCTTTTTTTGTCCTTCAATTTAAAAAATGTTATATTAAGAACATTGAAGGCATTATGCTAAGTGAAATATATCAGACAGAGAAAGACAAATACTGTATGGTATCATTTATATGTGGAATCTAAATAAAGGTGAGCTTGTCAAAACAGGGAATATTGAGGAATTCCTTAATTTCTCTCAGCAAGTTGTCACTGTGTACAGTGTTACAGTGTTCAGTTATTGTTGTGATAAATTTAATGTCCAATTGTTCTTTTCTAGAACATGGAAATACAATCAATTTTTAAATATTGATCTGTCATACAACCTAGCTGACCTCATTTACCAACTTTCACACTATTTTTGGAAATGCCATGTGGTTGATTAGGGAATTCCCTGGTGATCCAGTGGTTAGGATTCTGTGCTTCCAATGCAGGGGGCCCAAGTTCAGTCTTTGGTTGGGAACTAAGATCTTGCAAGCTACATGGTGTGACCAAACAAATATAGGGTTGATCATATTACCTACAAATAGAGTTTCTATTTCTAATCTAGCTAGCCCTTATTTATTGTTCTTGCTTTGTTGCACTGATAGAGTCTCCATTACAATTTTGAATAGAAAAGCAGACATGTTGAATAGATGTCTGAATATAGAACAGACATTCTTACATTGTTTCTGAATAAAAAGGTAAATATTTAGTCTTTCACTATTATATGATGTTAGCTGCAGGTTGTTCATAGATAATTTTTTTCAGGTTGAAGATATTCCCTATTATTCTTAGTTTACTGAGAGTTTTATCCAGAATGGATGTTGGATTTGTCAAAAGCTTTTTATATATCTATTGCAATGATTATAGTTTTTTCCTCTAATCTGTTAATTTGACAAATTATGTGCATTGGTTTTTGAATATTAATCTAACTATGGAATCCTTGCATAAAATTTGCTTGGTCATTATATATCCTTCTTATACATTGTTGGATTCAATTGAGTAAAATTTCATTAAGACTTTATCAATTTTGTTCAGGAAAGATATTGGTTTGTAGCTTTCCTTTCTTGTAATGTCTTTATCTCATTTACTGACTTCAGAGAGTGAGTTAAGAAACATCCCCTCCTCTTTAATTTTATATAAGAGTTTATAACTGATATTATTTCTATTTTTACTTGCATTGTTTGTGACATGAAATTTGCTGTTATCCTTATCTTTTTGCTCATTACATAGTGTGCATTTTTCTTTGGCAACTTTTAAGATATCTTTATCACTGGTTTAAAGCAATTTCACTATGATACATATGTGTATATATATATATATATATATATATACAAATGTACTTATATGAATGTATGATATATGTTATTTCTTTGTGTGATTTTCTTCATGGTTCTTGTGTTTGGGGTCTGTTGAACTTATTTTATCTCTGACTATAATACTCAATCTGAGTACTGAGTAAACATCTGAATGCA
>NW_011484870.1:30370-30666 GCF_000754665.1 Bison bison bison | reverse complement strand
TAGTAAAGTAATGCTCAAAATTCTCCAAGCCAGGCTTTAGCAATATGTGAACCATGAACTTCCTAATGTTCAAGCTGGTTTTAGAAAAGGAAGAGGAACCAGAGATCAAATTGCCAACATCCGCTGGATCGTGGAAAAGGCAAGAGAGTTCCAGAAAAACATCTCTTTCTGCTTTATTGACTATGCCAAAGCCTTTGACTGTGTGGATCACAATAAACTGTGGAAAATTCTGAAAGAGATGGGAATACCAGACCACCTGATCTGCCTCTTGAGAAATCTGTATGCAGGTCAGGAAG
>NW_011484870.1:24980-29060 GCF_000754665.1 Bison bison bison | reverse complement strand
GACAGAGGATGAGATGGCTGGATGGCATCACTGGCTCGATGGACGTGAGTCTGAGTGAACTCCGGGAGTTGGTGATGGACAGGGAGGCCTGGCGTGCTGCGATTCATGGGGTCACAAGGAGTCAGACACGACTGAGTGACTGATCTGATCTGATCTGATAATACTCAATTTGGAAAAATTTTGTATATTCAAATATTTTTCCTGCCTCTTCTCTTCTCAGGGTTTCTAATTATACTTACATTAGGTTGTTTGAAGTTATTCCATAGCTCAATTATACTTTTAGTTTCTTTGTATTCTTTTTCTCTGTGTGCTTCATTTTGGCTAGTTTCTATTGCTATGGCTGTAGGTTCAATAATCTTTTCTATTGCCATGTATAATCTGACATTCATTTCATCCCATGTATTTTTCACTTCAAATGTAGTTTTCATCTCTAGGACTTCTATTTCAGTCTTTTTTTAAAAAAAAATATTTTCTGTTTCTAGTTAAGATGGTCAATCTTTATTCAAGGTTTTTGAGCATATGAAATACAGTTACATAATTGTCTCATGCCCTTCATCATCTGTTTTTTCCTTGGTCAGTTTTGATTGATTTTTATCATCATCATGAGTCATGTTTTCTTGCCTCATTGCTAACCTTATAATTTTGATTGAATGACAAACATTGTGAATTTTATCTCATTGAATGCTGGATATTTTTGTTTTCCTATAAATATTCTTGAGTTTTGTTGTGGGATGTGTTTAAATTATCCTGAAACAGTTTAATACTTTTGAGTCTTGCTTTTAAGCTTTGTTGCACAGGACCAGAGTACCATTTAGTCAAAAGGTAAATTTGCCATATTACTGGGGCAAGACCCTTCTGAGTATTCTATTCAGTACTCACATGTGTATTTCTGCCATAACAAATTCCCACAAGCTTAGTGGCTTGAAAGAACATAAGTTTTTTATCTTAAAGCTCTGGATTTCAGAAGTTCAAAGTCAAACAAATTGGTCTATAGTTAAATGTTAGCAGATATGTTTCCTTCTGGAAGCTCTGAGGGAAGAATCTGTTTCCTTGCATTTTCCAGCTTCTTTGGGCTGCCTGATTCCTTGGCTTGAGGCCCCTTTCTCCATCTTTGAGTCAGTGGCACAGCATCTTCCAATCTCTCTCTCTCTCTTCCTCTCATACGTTTGCTTCCATTGTCACCTTTCCTTGTCTGATTCTGACCCTCCTGCCTCCTTTTTATAAGGACTCATGTGATTACATTGGATCCACTCATTGGAAAAGACCCTGATTCTGGGAAAGACTGGAGTCAAAAGGAGAAGAGGGCGGCAGTGAGTGAGATGGTTAGATAGTATCACTGACTCAGTGGACATGAGTTTGAGCAAACTCCAGGAGATGGTGAAGGACAGGGGAGCCTGGTGTGCTGCAGTCCATGGCATCTCAAAGAGTCAGACATGACTTAGTGACTAAACAACAACAACCTGGATAATCCAGAATAATCTCTGCCTCCCAAGACCCTTAATGTCATCATATCTGCCAAGTCCCTTTAGCCATGTACTCGAACATATTTGCAGATTCTGGGGATCAGGGCCTGGACATCTTTGGAAGGCCATTATTTACCCTACCACACCATATATGAGGTTTTCTACTTTGCCTGGTGAGAAAAAGGGATGTTTTTGGTCCTGTGTGAATTTTGAGGATTCCTCCAATTCTTTAAATGGATTCTTTCTTCAATCCTGGGTATTTTCTTCTCTGGCATGTGATGATCAATAGTCATCGAAATACTTAAGGGATTCGTCTCCAAATTTCTGGAACTCTCTCTGTGTCCAGTTTCTTCCATCTGTTACTCTGCCCTGTGAAATCTGGTGACGTTGGGCCTCCCTGGACCTCATGTTCCTTCTTCTCAACTCAAGGTGACTGCCCTGCAGCCTGGAATCTCTCTTCAAGCAGTAAGCTGTGGTAACAACAGGTTCAGTTTGTTCATTTCCCATGTCTTAGCAACCACTCTTCTCCACTGTCTCATGGCTGATATTGAAAGCCACTGTTTCATATAGTTTTCCAATTTTTTAGTTGCTTTGGGAGTGTAAGAAAATCTGGTCCCTGTTAGTTCAATTTGACCAGAAGTGAAAGTAAAGGTATCATTTTTCAAATGCTCTTGATTATTATACCTGCTATGGTCACAGGAGTTTACAAAATAGGGGCTGATACAATAGGAGTAAATTTCATGATTCAACATTTAATGAGCAACTTTTATGGACAAAGGTAATGAGCTAAATACTGGGAAGAATAAAAATAAGCTTTCTGGTCACGAGGAGCTGGCACATGGTAGGCAGTCTGGGGCTTTTTGAAGGCACCAGGATGAAGAGGAGAAAGAGACATATATCATAGTATGTTAGAAAGTTAGGTCTCTTTCAGAACAGCTCCTGGAATGGGGCCTGGGCTGGAACCACTCTGTGCTGGCAGGGTTGATGTCAAGTTCCTTCAGACAGGACAGTCCCTGAAGGGTAGCTGCCCCACTTGGAAAGAGCTGCCAATGCCTTGCCTTGATGAACCCGAGGACTGCTAATTTCTTTATCTCACCAGTTCCCTAACATGCTTGCTTTTGTCCACTGTGCAGATGATCCTAACAAACAGCTCTGAACCTTGCAGGAGATACATAGAGGCAGGCAAATCACATTTGGCAAACATTATGCTGTTACCAGGATAGCCATTCTTAGATAAATTTTTATTGGAGCAAAGTTGATTTATAATATTGTACTAGTTTCATGTATACAGCAAAGTGAATCAGTTATACATACACACACATACATATATACATATAATCAGATATATATAGATATATAGATAGATAGATAGATAGATATATGTTCAGTCTTTAAAAAAAAATTTCCCATATAGGTCATTATAGAGTATTGAGTAGTTTCCTGTTCTATACAGTAAGTCCTTATTAATTATCTGTTGCAGTGTATATATGTCAATCCCAATCTCCCAATTCATTCCTCCCCCTTACACCCATCCCTGGTAACCATAAGTTTGTCTTCTATATCTGTAACTCTATTTCTGTTTTGTAAATAAGCTCATTTGTACCATTTTTAAAGATTCCACATATAAGGAATATCACATGGTGTCTTTGTCTGATTTATTTCACTCAGTATGACTATCTCTAACTTCATCCACATTGCTGAAAATGCCATTATTTTGTTCTTTTTTATGGCTGAGTAATATTCTATTATATATATGTACACATCTTCTTTATCCACTCCTCTGTCAATGGCCAGTTAGGTTGCTTTCATGTCCTGGCTATTGTAAATAGTGCATCAGGGAACACTGGGGTGCATGTATCTTTTGAATTCTGATTTTCTCCAGATGTATACCCAAGAGTGGTATTGCTGAATCATATGGTAACTATTTTTAGTTTTGTAAGGAACCATCATACTCTTCTCCATAGTGGTTGCATCATTTACATTCACTGGTACCATTTTCTAAGATGGTACATGTGAAAATATGGAATGCTTCCATATTTGCACATCATCCTTGCTCAGGGGCCATGCTAATATTCTCTGTATTGTTTCAGTTTTAATATATGTGCTGCCAAAGTGAGCACTGGATAGCCATTTTAATATACATATTATCCAAGAAGAAACTGAGACTTCTCTTAGCTAGGTCCCCAGAGTTAGTGTAGGGATCAAAGTCTGACTGCAGGGCCCATGATCTTTTATTTTTTGGCTCCAGAAAAACTGCCTCAGTTTCTTTCTTCTTTTTTTTTCTTTTGATCTCACCATGCAGCATGGGGTATTTTAGTTCCCCCACCAGGAATCAAACCCTCCCCTCTTCAGATGAAAGTGTGGAGTCTTACCACTGGACCACCAGGGAAGTCCAACAATACAAAAGTATCCATTACTTCTCACGTCCTCTATTTGCTGACTGTGTTCCTTACATCTAAAACCCTCTGACCTCTTGGTTTCTGATTAACTTCCTTATGCTGGAAAATATGAATCTCTTCTTCCCACTTGAGTGTGACTTCTGATGCCTTGCTCCCCAGTATCTATGTATTTCTGTACTCTCATATCTTCTTCACACCTGGTTCTTAGTCACCCTGTA
>NW_011484870.1:24551-24770 GCF_000754665.1 Bison bison bison | reverse complement strand
CAATACAGAATAAAAAGTTTTGCCTTTTATGTAATCTTTCCCCCCACTTTTTTTCCAAACGCTAAACTTTTTATTCTGTATTGGGGTGGCAATGGCAACCCACTCCAGTACTCTTGCCTGGAAAATCCCATGGAAGGAGGAGCCTGGTAGGATGCAGTCCATGGGGTCACTAGGAGTCGGACACGACTGAGTGACTTTGCTTTCACTTTTCACTTTCAT
>NW_011484870.1:21206-24451 GCF_000754665.1 Bison bison bison | reverse complement strand
GGTGGGCTGCCATCTATGGGGTCGCACAGAGTCGGACACGACTGAAGAGACTTAGCAGCAGCAGCAGCATAGCTGATTAACAATGTTGTGGTAGTTTCAGGTGAACCAGGAAGGGACTCAGCCATACACATACATGTATCCATTCTCCCCAACACCATCTTCCCATCTAGGCTGGCCGATAACATTGAGCAGAGTTCCATGTACTATACAATAGGTTTTTGTTGGTTATCCGTTTTGAATATAGCAGTGTGTACATGACCTTCCCAAACTCCCTAACTATCCCTTCTCTCTGGCAACCATAAGTTTGTTCTCTGTGAGTCTGTTGCTGTTTGTAAGTAAGTTTATTTGTATCATTTCTTTTTAGAATCCACCAAAAAAGGGATCTCATATGGTATTTCTCCTTCTCTGTCTGACTTAATTCACTCAGTGTAACACTCTCTAGGTTCATCCATTTTGCAGCAAATAGCATTATTTCATTCTTTTTAATGGCTGAGTAACAATCCATTGTATACTGTGCCTGTGAACAAATAAATTAGTACATGAATATTCAATATTCACAACATTCAGTTGTGTTTGAAAGTCAGCCAAGGGGATGCTTTGTTGAACCTGATGGAATCAGACATGGAAGAAACACATCAGGTTTAGAAACTTATAATAGAAAGCTGACTATCCTACAGTAGCAATGCCAGGTAATGAATGGAGGAATCTGGAAATAAGGCTACATAAAAGGCCTTTTGGATCATGTTTTTCACTCTCCTTATTTATCCCACTTTAGCTATACTAGATTTCTTTCTGTTCTTCTAGCATGCCAAATATGCTCCTTCCTCAGGGCCTTTGCACTTGCAGTTCCCTCTGCCTGGAAATATCCATACTACTTACTTCCTCCAGTTAATTCTGAAATTTGGAAAATTTACCTCCATGAAGAGATCTTTTTTTCACCAGGCACATAAAATGACAACGTTATTATTCTACTTCTGACCCTGATTTATTTTTCCTCAGATCAACAACTATCATATTACCTGTTTATTTTCCTTTGATAAGACATCCTAATATTTTTTTCCATAATGGCACACTGAGAAAATGATACCATTTGAATGGCATACTGGAGGAAATGGAGGAAGCCAATTGTGATTGGTGTTAGTAAGACTGGAATGGGGGAGAAACTCCAGCCATTATGGAAACCTCAGTGGATGAAACATATATGTTACGATTCTGGCACCTGTTAACACCTGTCCTTCCACCAGAAGTAAGTGTCATAATAGTCCTGAAAGCAGAGCCTGACATGTAGTATGTGCTAAATAGGTAAGTTATATCATGACTGTTTCTTCATATCATTAAAAAGTCATGAATATTTTAAAGACTCTTTGATCTTTTGTCATATTGGAGTATATTTCATTTAATTGATCCTCTATTATTGCACTTGGAGGTGTTTTCTGATACTTGATTTAAAATCTGCCTTCTGGCCTTGTGAGTTATTAGTGAATTGCTCAAGACTTCAAAGGAATCATGTGCATGTCACCATACATGCCATCTGAGTAGCACTGTCTTCCTGGGGAAGACATCAGATTTGAGAAGGCACACACCATTTTCACTTCGATACACAGATACACATCAAGCCCTAATGAATCCTGGTATGTATGCTCCTGGAACAATCTGAAACATCTCTGGGCTTGTTTAGTGTATCATTCAAAAGGAATGAGAGTTGGTACATGTCAAATTCTCTATGGTTCTCATGTCCAACATGAACTGCATAGGAATTCCATCAGTAAGTTTTTCCCTTGATAATCACCTCTAAAACAGAAACTTGGAATAGAATCAGGAAGGGATGTGAAGGAGAATGAATGTATGAGGAGTATGCAGGAGATGCTGCAGGTGAAACTTGACTCCCCTCCCTCCCAGTGATAAGGGAAACCATGCAAGCTAGTGTACTTAGTGAATGCCAGAGGCATTTTTCTCATTCCTTACGGGCAGGGTGGAAATGTAGTCTCTTCTAAATTGTACCTGTACCTGTGTGCTAGGTCAATTAATCAAAGTGTAGGTACAGGACACATACACAAACGTATTTTGTAAAACTCAATCCATCCCTGGCTGCACAAATGTCCCGTCTATCAGAATGTCAGTGACCTGTGTGGATTTATGTGTTTTTGCACATTTTCTTAAAAAAATTGTTCTAACTTGAAAATTCATGGAAACATCAGAAAGATTTTTTTGTTTTGTTTTGTAAGAAAGAAGAGATATAGTCAAGGGTTTGAGTGAAGAACTTCTGGACTCGAATCCTAATTATGCCACTTACAAATGTGTGATCTTGGACAAGTTACTTAACCTTTCAATATCTCGATTTTCTAAGGATAATACATATTTCACACAATATTAGGAAATGAGATAAAGACACTTGGGGCTTTACTGGTAATGCACCTTTTAATAGAATGAAGACATAGATTTTCCTCTCCCTCTTTCTTAAAGTTCTCACTCTCTATTTAGAGACACATTTCTTAAAGTGTGTTCATTAGAACAAACATGAACCTGTTCCAAGACATGCTCAAAAAAAGAGGGACCACTACACCCTAACTTCACTTTTAGAGATTCATTATGCCAATTGGCACATTGAAGGCTTAGGAATTATATGGTACAGAAAATCGGTTGATTTTATTTAATTTGGTATTTCTCTGTCTTATCTGACCAGGAGATTGTTTATTTCTGATGATACCTCTTAGCAGCTTTCTGAATGATTCTGTGATAAAACACACTATGAGAATGGATCTTCTAAGGCAACATCAGAACAAACGATCACTGAATTTAGGGGAAATCAGGAGTGTCTGCAATGAAGCTACATTGTCTTAACTGGAAAACTGGAGGTCCTAGGTTGCTTAGAGACATGGTGTGTGTGCATGCACTAAGTCACTTCTGTCGTGTCTGACTCTTTGAGACCCTCTGGACCATAACCCGCGAGGCTCCTCTGTCCATGGGATTCTTCAGGCAAGAATACTGGAGTGGGTTGCCATTTCTTCCTCCAGGGGATCTCCCCAACAGAGGGATCGAACCCACGTCTCCTGTGGCTCCTGCATTGCAGGTGGATTCTTTACTGCTGAGCCACTGGGGAAGCCCATTTATAGACATACACATCTTGTAATAACGTGATAATATGATTTTTAAGTTTGTAATAATCCCAAAAAATAATTTTATGTATCTAATTCTTTTCTGCTTACTATCTTAATTTTTATTAGCCTGTTATTTTATTGACTTGT
>NW_011484870.1:20234-20710 GCF_000754665.1 Bison bison bison | reverse complement strand
GTTTGGAAAATCCCATGGACAGAGAAGCCTGGTAGGCTGCAGTCCATGGGGTCATGAAGAGTCGGACACAACTGAGCAACTTCACTTTCACTTTTCACTTTCACGCATTGGAGAATGAAATGGCAACCCACTCCAGTGTTCTTGCCTGGAGAATCCCAGAAACAGGGGAGCCTGGTGAGCTTCCATCTATGGGGTAGCACAGAGTCGACACGACTGAAGCGACTTAGCAGCAGCAGCAGCAGGTTATTTGGGCCAACTTTTTTCAGAAAAACAATGACAAATTATGGATAAATGCAAAAAACGAAGTTATTTTTATAAAGCATTGAAGAGCTAACAAGATAGGAATTTCCAGGATAAACTCAAAGGGAAAGCAGGAATCTAGAGAGGTAAAGGGAGCTAAGTGGCCTCTAAAGGCTTTTGTCAATCAGGAAAAACGAAAACTTTAGTTTTTACAGCCAGGCTGATATGGTTACCCA
>NW_011484870.1:19658-20134 GCF_000754665.1 Bison bison bison | reverse complement strand
GCAGGAAAAACAATAACAAAGACTTCTGAGCACAGAATAAGAAAAGTCAATTTTAGAAGTGCTAACAAATATTCTGTAACATAAAGGTAATTGTAAAATTATATAGGTAGGTCTGAAAAGAGAAAATTATACAGAAAAAGAAAATGTTTTTCACCCTCCCCCCAACTAACAGATGGGGAAGAGAATCTGTTCATTGCTGACGCCAAAAGACAAAGACTCCTACTGAATATTTCATTTTCACCCTTAAAATAAGATAGCTGTGTGCAGAAACTAGAATGGGCAACACCTCCCCACAAAAGTAAAATGAAAATAAATTAAAATATTATCACCGTGACATATCAGGACCTGTACAATTCCAATCTGCAATGGGACTTATTCTTGTAAAGATTTTCCTGTTTCTAGTAATAGCAAGCTAGGTTATTTTGGAGAAGGCAATGGCACCCCACTCCAGTACTCTTGTTTGGAAAATCCCATGG
>NW_011484870.1:17256-19352 GCF_000754665.1 Bison bison bison | reverse complement strand
ATATTTGACATCTTATGGATGGACCCCCCCAAAAAAAGCAACATAAAAATGAAACCCTCTAGCACTGAATTTAGTTTGAAGTGATACCAAACAGATAGTATCCCTAGATATTTGGTTTAAGTAAATGTGTACTTTCTTTTGTGTATTTTTGCACCTTTTATAACAGAGTTCAAATTATTATATTTTTGAAGATATTTAGTGCAAACAGTGCCACTCATAAAGCAAAAGAAGCACTGTGCATAAGAACAAGCAGAAAGAACAGACAGCAGAAAGAGATCTACAAAGACTCTGGATGTGGAGTTATTATTTAAGACTTACAAAACAATTATGCTTTCAATGTTTAAATAAATGAAAGATAAACTGAAATATTGCAAACAGAAAACCTTATGAAGTAAAATCAGATCTGAAAAAGGACCAGTTAGAACTTGTAGAAATGAATATATGTATATAAATAAATAGACCCATATAGATATATTCATGATGGATATATATCTATATACATATGTGTTTGTGTATATGTATATACACATACATATATATATTTGTATATACATACACACATTTACATGAATACATTACAGATCAATGCATAGAAATTAAAAGACTATTCATGGATAAAAAGATAATTGGGAGTTTGAAGATAAGTCAGAAAAAATTATCCAGAATGCACCACAGAAAGAATAAAGGATGGAAACTACAAAAGAGAGATTAAGAGATATGAGGGTACAGGGAAAGGGTCTAACAATAATGTATTAGAATCCCAAAAGAGCAGTAGAGAGAAAATAAAGCTATAATGGTTATTAATTTTTAGAAATGATAAAATATATAAACCCAACATTCTGGAAGTCCCTCAGTTTCAAGTGAGAAATTGGATAATGAAGATGTGGTACATGTATACAATGGAATATTACTCGGTCATTAAAAAGAACAAAATAATGCCATTTGCAGCAATATGGATAGACCTTGAGATTGTCATACTGAGTGAACTAAGTCAGACAAAGACAGATACTATTGGATATCACTCATATGTAGAATCTAAAAGAAAGGGTACAACTTATTTACAAAACAGAAGTGGAGTCACAGATGTAGAAAACAAACTCATGGTTACCAGGGGATAAGAGGGCAGGGAGAGGTAAATTGAGAGATTGGGATTGACATATACACACTGCTATATATAAAATAGATAATGAATAAGGACCTACTATAGCATAGAGAACTCCACTCAATACTCTGTCAATCTATATGGGAAAAGAATCTAAAAAAAGAGCAGATATATGTATATGCATAACTGATTCAGTTTGTTGTATACTTGAAACTAACACAACATTGTAAATCAACTGTACTCCAATAACATTTTTTTTAATTAAATAATACCTAAATTAGTGGGAAAATATGCCATGGTCATGGGTCAGAAGAGCTATTACTGTTAAGATATCTATTCTCCCCAAATTGATCTATGGACAAGCAAATTTTCCACCAGACTTTTTGTAGATATCTAAAACTTCTTCTAAGATCTGTATTATAAGGCAAAGAAATCAGAATAAGTGAAATAATTTTTTTTTTTAGAATAAGTGAAATAATTTTGAAAAAAGAAAAAAAAATGAGAAACTCATACTACTTGATTTCAAAACATACTATAAAGTTACAGTAATCAAGTTAGTGTGGTATTGGTGAAAATACCACACATAGATCAATGTGATAGAGTAGGAGTTCCAGAAATAGACCCAGTCTAAAATGGTCAATTGATGCAAAAGTAATTCAATGTAGAAAGGATAGTCTTACCAACAAACGGTGCTAGAATAATTGAATATCATAGGCATGAAAATGAACCATATCCTATCCCTTACACTTGATAAAAAAGTTAACTAAAAATGACTCCTAGATTTAATATAAATATAAAACTATAAAACTTTTAGATGAAATCTAGGAAATTTGTGTAACCTTGTATTAGGGAATGAGTTCTTAGATATTAACCAAAAGCATGATTTATAAAATAAAAATTTTTAAGTCAGATTTTGGGAAAATTAAAGCTTTGCTCTTTAAAATACTATTAAGAGAATGAAAAGACAAGCTACAAACTAGAGAAAATATTTGCA
>NW_011484870.1:14972-17156 GCF_000754665.1 Bison bison bison | reverse complement strand
TTTGCAAATGATATCTGGCAAAGTAATTATGAATACATAGTGAACTCACAAACAAAATTCAACAATAAGAAAGCATATAACCCCTCAAACATAGGCAAAGATTTCAACAGACACTTCTCAATGGAACTGTGTGGAAAGAAAATGAACACAAATTTGATTGTCATCATTAGTTATTGGGGAAATGCAAATGAAAACCACAGGGAGATACTACTATGCATCTACTAAAAGAGCTAATATAAAAATACTGACAGTAAAATATTGAAGTAGATATGAAGCAACTGGAACTTTCATACATTGCTGATGGAAATGCAAGGTGAATTTTCTTATAAAGTTAAAATTGAACTTACTGTCTGACCCAGTAATCCCAATGCAAAGTAATCCCATTACTATTTACTAGAAAAATTAAATTTTCTGTTCCCACACTAAAACTGTACATGGATGCTTATTGCAGCTTTATTCACAATAGCACCAAACTAGAAATAACCTAAATGTCCTTTAGTTGGTTATTGGTTGAACAGTGTACATCCATAAAATGAAATCCTACTGAACAATAAAAACAAGTTAAATGTACATACATGTAATGATATGGGTGTATATCAAATGCATTTCTCAGTGAAAGAAGCCAGACTCAGAAGGTTATATATGGTATAATCTCATCTCCATGACATTATGGAAAAGGCAAAGCTATAGGGAGGGAGAAAGGTAAGTGGTTACCAGGCTTCAGGGGAGAATGAAGGTTTGACTATAAAGAGATAGGATGAGCTAATATTTTGGGCTAAGGGAGCTATTCTGTCTCCTGATTTTGATGGCTATTATACAACTCTGTGCATTTTGTCAAAACTCATAGAACTATAAAAAAGGTGTGTATTACTGTATATGCATGTGTGCTAAGTTGCTTCAGTCATGTCCAATTCTTTGTGACCCTTTAGACTGTAGCCTGCCAAGCTTCTCTGTCCATGGATTCTCTAGATAAGAATGCTGGAGTGGGTTGCCACTTCCTCCTCTAGGGGATCTTCCCAAGCCAGAGATCAAACCCAGGTCTCCTGTGGTTCCTGTATTGCAGGAGGATTGTTTACCCCTGAGCCCCTGGAGAAGTCCATATTACTGTATATACATAACAAAATTAAGCAAAATGTAACTCCCTTAAATACCTCATGTGCCAGAGAAATAAAGTTTAACATTATCAGATACCAAGGTTAGAGCGGTTGTGTAGTGCATTCTTTGGAAACCTAAATCTCCTTTACAAACAATGGTAAAAATGTGCTGCATTCTTTGTTAACTTGAACCAGGAACAAATGAATAATTTCAGAATCATTTCTCAGGTAGTTCTAAGTATGTCATAAATCATATTTGTCACGGAAAATTCAGTAGATTCTTCTACAGTATCTCTTGTACTTTATCAGGACAATCTGCAGGACTTTTGATACTAAAACATTTAAAAGATGATGGCTCAGATAAGCTGTCTTAGTCAGTTTTGTATTAATAAAGGTGTTACTTGAAGAAAATGCTATGGTTTGAGCTAATACATATGTAGTTTAAAATAATTACATTACTGTCTGTTGACTTTGGGGCTTCCCTGATGGCTCAAATGGTAAAGAATCTACCTGCAATCAGGAGACCTGGATTTGATCACTGGGTTGGGAAGATCCCCTGGAGAAGGGAATGGTAACCCACTACAGTATTCTTGCCTAGAGAATTCTATGAACAGAGGAGACTGGCAGGCTACAGTTCATGGATTTGCAAAGAATTGGACATGACTGAGCAACAAACTTTCTGTTGACTTTGCATAGAGATCTAAATTTTCTTTTAAAAAGTATCATGCTATCATTTAGTAGTCCTGCAACAATTTTGGAACTACAATAAAGATTGATATCCTTATGGAAACTACACAACGTGCACACACATGCATACAAATGCTAACACACACAGACACAATTTTAATAACTTAGACACACATATAAATACACACAGTCACATGCACACACATGTAGACGCTTATAGGCACATACATAATATACACACATATAAAACACACAGGCATGCACATGTGTGCTCACACAGAGTGCAAATGCACAAACACATCTCTTCCCACTGTGCACATACTTATTTTCCCTCTCAGAAATGCAGATCATCTCTTAGAATCCAGAGTATAAAAATTGCATTTAAAGGTTACTGTGTCTCCCT
>NW_011484870.1:13484-14872 GCF_000754665.1 Bison bison bison | reverse complement strand
CTTCTGCCTCAAATCCATTTTGAAATAAGCTGGTTATAAGTGAAAAACAGATGGAGAAAAGATCAGGCATTACTTGGATTCTCAGCTAAATTCTTTAGTAATATCCAAACATAATCCATTTGGGTTTGGGAGATGTTCACTCTTGGAGCTCAGCCACCATACTGAATCCAACAGCCCCACCTCCCTGCCACCCTCAGCCCTGGCTAAGTTCCCAGCTGGCAGCCAGCACAGACTTGTCATGTGTGAATGAGCCAGCTTGGAAATGGATCCTTCAGCCCTTGGTTGAGCTGCCCTAGCTGATGCCATGTAGGGCAGGTACAAATGCTCCATGCCAAAGCCTGCCTAAATTTCACATTTGTGATCAAAATGATTGGTATTGTTTTCAACCAGTAAGTGTTGGAGTGATTTGCTATGCAGCAATAAAGAACTCGTAAATACAGAATAAAAATACATTGAAATGACTTTATCTTCTCTCTTGACATTGTCTTCCCTCATGAGTCTATAAGGAGGAGGTAGGTTTGGAAAAGGGTGCTGTTCTTGTTGTAGTTTGGTTGGAACAATGCAGAAAGAAGAATTCCAAGTGAGGAAAGGGACAAGAGTCAAGTCTCAGAGGTAGAATGAAAGTGTTCTCATTGCATTCATCAGGCATTATTTACTATTGGTTTTGGGTGACATCAAGTGCTTTAAAAGCAGAGATTTTAATGAGTATAACCAAAATGGGGAGGATGGGGAGGGTGTTGGGCATGTGTGGGAAGTGAAGCTATTTTATAGATTATTTTAAAATGCATAAACATTTAAATATATCCACAAGCCAATGAAAGCTCCTTCCTGGTCTATTCTATAATTAGGTTAAACTATGAAATTGATGTTATTCAATAATTTTGACCTACAGAAAGATCAAGGTCATATTCTTAAACCTAATAGATCATTAAATAACATTTATATTTGTTTACCACATCCATCCCTAGGCAGTTCTGCACTCTTTGGAAGTTTGAAGTCTAGAAATTACTAAAGATATTTTGCTATTATAGTTGATGAATGCTGTGATATGCCATCTAGATCTCCCCATCTACTCTGCCCAGCCTCTGCAAGTATTGCTGATAGCTTTTGACCCCCAGGCAAGAGTACTGGTGTGGATTGCCATTTCCTTCTCCAGGGGATCTTCCTGACTCAGGGATCGAACCCAGGTCTCCTGAATTGCAGGCAGACGCTTTACTCTCCGAGCCACCAGGGAAGCCCAGGAGACTGCCTCAGCGCTGCCTTGCCCAAGGTCATGCTCCCTTTCTAGAGCAGCCTACACCTAATGACTGATTCAAGAAGGAATAGAAAGGTCTGATCTTCACACTTCTGTACTGTTCAGTCCCTAAGTCATGTCCAACTCTTTGTGA
>NW_011484870.1:12861-13017 GCF_000754665.1 Bison bison bison | reverse complement strand
CCTTCCTCTTTCACCCTCATCAAGAGGCTCTTTAGTCCCTCTTCACTTTCTGCCTTTAGAGTGGTGTCATCTGCATGTCTGAGCTTGTTGATATTTCTCCCAGTAATCTTGATTCCAGCTTGTGATTCATCCAGCCCAGCATTTTGCATGATGTAA
>NW_011484870.1:8906-12475 GCF_000754665.1 Bison bison bison | reverse complement strand
TCTCAGGAGGCAGGTAAGGTAGTCTGATATTCCCATCCCTTCAAGAATTTTCCAGTTTGTTGTGATCCACACAGTCAAAGACTTCAGCATAGTCAATGATGCAAAAGTAAATGTTTTTCTGGCATTTTCTTGTTTTCTCTATGATCAAACGAACGTTGGCATCTCACTTCAATTCATAATAAGTCCAAATAAGTAACCAAGCTTTAGACCTCAGTGTAGTGTCAACTTAGACTTCCATTGACTCCAAAACACAACTTCTCTCCCCTCCCAGTTTTGTTTGTTCACAACTCTTCCATAGGCTTTGATCTCAGTGCACTCACTCCCTAATAACCTTAGCGCACTGTAAGCTCTATTTCAGAGTCTATTTCTCAGGTGCCTGACCTACCACAGTTGGTGCCAGACCTGACAAAGCAAATATTGAGAATAGAATTAGAAACTGTATCACCTGCCACCCAACTGGCAATGAGAATCTCATCATTGCTGATAGGTGGAACCAAAGAAGCTTTTGGCACAACACAGTGTCATTGTTAAAACTTTCACTGCTAGTGAAGTGAAATGGTATACTGGTGGAAAGGAATGCACTAGCTGATGCCATAATTCTGGCATTTAGGAAACATGAGGGAAGGAGTAACTATATGGGTAGTGGAATTAAGTGGAAACTGAAGACCAGGCCTGGGACTTAATTTTAAAAGGCCTTCAAAAAAGATAAATTTAAAAAAAAAATCCAAGTTCTGTTATGCCAAGGTCATGATCTGCACTGGGAAAGATGTGGACCCTGACACATAGGCTGGAGACAGATAGGTTAATAGTCGCAACAGCTTAAAATCCCAGGTTACCAGGAACCCTATGGCCCCTCTTCTCTATAAAAGACTAGCTCTCCCTACTTATTTAACGATGATGCAGGAACTTATACCACATAAGAAAACCTGTATTCCCCACTCAGCCTCCTATCCCAGGATATGCCTCAGCACTGTTGTGGTCACTAAGCCAATATCCAGGGTTAAGCTATATCATGGTTTTGCCAGGGAAATGATGCTCTCATAAGGTAGGAAAGGGACTCAGCCTTGAATTATCTGCAGTTTCCAGTCAATGGGTACTGCCATGAGTTGGGGGATTATGTGTGTAGGACTGGTTTCTAAGGGCACTTGACTAAGCAGGGGTGGGAAGCAGAATATAAAGTTGGAAAATACAGAGTTTATTGATTTGGGAGCACTCTTCCAGGAAACAGGATTTAACTCCTTGGCAAGGACTCCAAGAATAGTTACTTTTCCAAACATGGACAAAGCAATGGTTCACTTTAAGTTAGATAGAGACACCAGAGTTGCAGGTATTGGAAGACTATAGGGCAAAAGTGGGAATGCTGAAGTGGACATACTGTGTAAGTCCAGAAAACACTCTGAAGGGCTGTATTTATTGGGAAGGCTAAGAGGATACACCACTTACCATCTCATTTGCCAGATGTGATGGTGAGAGGAAACCAACATCACAAGAATGCTTTATGGTGGTAGTCCTCTGTTGGCCAGTGGTGATGCTGCTATAAAAGTGACCTCACTGATAGAAATGGGGGTGCTAGAAGCCATGCGGAAGTGCTATAACCATTAGAAGCCAGGTCAATATTATTATAGTGATGAGCAACAAGTTTAGAGCAAGAGCCAGGGGATCATGACTTTCAAAGAGTGATGGAGATGTTTAATAGAACATGGCATCACTAGGAGAAAAACAGAAGGAAGCTAATCAATCCATAAAATCAAATGAGATCAAGGATAGATGATCAGGTAGCTAAGCTCAATTGCTTCAATAAAAGTTCCTATTTCTTTCCCAGTTCAGGAGTTTTGGGAACCAGAACCTATTAACTGAGAAAGAAGTCACTAGGATAACGGATCCTGAAACACTGTGGTAAGCACACCAGTAATAATTGTCACAGTCCATTGTGAGAGGGACTCATAGCTTTTTACTGAGTTAACTGTACACTGAAGAAGGGGTAATAGCCAAACATTTTAAGAACTTTTGGGCACTAGACCCAACTTGACACTGAAATCTGAATACCCAAAGCATCATGATGGATTCTTATTGGAGTGGGGGGAAATGAATGCCAGGCAATAAATGGAGTCATGATTCAGATCTGGATCACAGTGTTTCCACTGTGATTTCCACGTTTCCAGTGGTCATTTCCTTGGCCCTACAGGTATAACTGAAATGGACTCTCTATTAACTGAGTGGAAGTGAAGTCGCTCAGTCATGTCCGACTCTTTGCGACCCCGTGGACTGCAGCCCACCAGGCTCCTCTGTCCATGGGATTCTCCAGGCACGAATACTGGAGTGGGTTGCCATTGAGAGAGATCCTTAAATCCTTAGAGATTGGTACAGCCACAAGGATTAGAGCTATCGCAGTAGGGAAAGCCAAGTGGCAGCTTCTAAAATTGCACCCTCTCCAAGAAAATACAAAGGTAGTAAATAAAAAATAATGTCTAATCTTAGGGGAAATGTAGTGGTGGTAGTCTTCTTTGTATGTTCATTTGAATAACCAGTCTGGTCCTTGTAAAATCTGGACATATGTTGGAAGATAAAAGTGGACTACTGCAAACCAAGTAATAGCCCCAATTTCAGCTGCTTGTGCCAGGCATAGTATATTTGCTAGATCAGATTAACATGATCTCAGGTACATGGTATGTGGCTGTTGGTTTGAAGAATGCATCTGTCTCTATTCTTATCAGAAATTCTGTTCATTGGGAATATACCACAGAATACTTTTACAGTCTTGCCCCAGGGCTTTCCTTGTCTTCTGTCTTAAAATAGTCCAAAGAGATACAGACCAGCTACACATCCCACAGAACGTCATAGTGGTCCACTGTATTGATGACATCTTGCCAATCTGACTCATTAAGAAAAAAAAAATACCTGAAATATTTCCAGTGTGAAGACTCATGTACTCCAGAAAGCAGGACATAGCCCTTATGAAAATTTAAGGAACTGCCACAAAGTTAACAGTTTTAGAACTTCAATTGCCTAGGGTATGCCAGGAAATCCCCTAACAATAAAGGACACATTTTTGCATCTTGCCCCCTCACCATAAAGGAGCACATCACCCCAGAGACCTCATTGGGCTCTAAGGGTATCTGGAAAAGTGCTTACATCTTTGAATAGTGGTACAACCCATATATCGGGTGACACTAAAATCTGCCAGCTTTAAGTGAGGTTCAGGCTTCCCTGGTGGCTCAGAGGTTAAAGCATCTGCCTGGAATATGGGAGACCCGGGTTCAATCCCTGGGTCGGGAAGATCCCCTGGAGAAGGAAATGGCACCCCGATCCAGTACTCTTGCCTGGAGAATCCCATGGAGGGAGGAGCCTGGTAGACTACAGTCCATGGGGTCGCAAAAAGTCGGATACGACTGAGCGACTTCACTTTCACTTTCAGAGCAGGAAAAAGTTCTGCAGCAGATCCAGGCAATGGTACAAGAATCACTGTTGTTTGAATCCGTATGACCCAGCAGTCCATATGATATTAGAGGTATCAGTAATTAGGAAAATTCTATGGAGTTTATAATACTCTCTCATCAGAGAATTACAAT
>NW_011484870.1:7169-7541 GCF_000754665.1 Bison bison bison | reverse complement strand
TAATGTACAATGGAGTACATGTGTATTTTTTCAATTGTGGTTTTCTTAGAGTATATGCCTAGTAGTGGGAATGGTGGATCATACAGTAGTTTTATTCCTAGCTTTTAAAGAAATCTCTATACTGTTCTTCATAGTGGCTGTATCAATTTACATTTCCACCAACTGTGCAAGAGGGTTCTCTTTTCTCCACATCCTCTCCAGTATTTATTGTTTTAGAGTTTTTGATGATGGCCATTCTGACCAGTGTGAGGTAACACTTCATTGTAGTTTTGATTTTCATTTCTCTAATAATGAACAATGTTGAGTATTTTTTCCTGTTTATTGGCCATGTATGCTTTGGAGAAATGTATGTTTAGGGCTTCTGCAATTTTT
>NW_011484870.1:6509-7069 GCF_000754665.1 Bison bison bison | reverse complement strand
ATTTCAAGTGTTTGTTAACTGTAAGTTTATATAATTTAAGTTTTAATAGTGTACCTTTCACAATGATCTCAAAAATTTTCCAAAAGTTTAAAAACTGGCTCTCATGGCTACTATGAGCTAGTTCCATGCACCAGTGAAAGCTTCTCACCCTGTTATATTTTCACCAGGTGTTGAAGGTCCATAAGTAAATGGAATTTTTGGCCTAAGGTTTTTGATACTTACAGTGGTAATGGTAACTGATGCTCAGTTTTTCTTAATTACTACTTCAATGAACTGATTCTTTTTCCCTTGAGACTTTTTCAAATTAAATTATAAGCTTTTCTCCCCCTAACCTTTAAAAAAAAATTCAATTGGAGGAAAATTGCTTTACAATGTTGTGTTAGTTTCTGCCATACAACAATGTGAATAAGCTATAAGTATACATATGTACGCTCCCTCCTGAATCTGCCTCCCGCCTTCCACCCCATCTCACTGCTCTAGGTTGTCACAGAGCACTGGGTTGAGTTCCTTGCGTTATACAGCAGCTTCCCACTAGCTATCTATTTTACATATGGTAAGGT
>NW_011484870.1:5285-5693 GCF_000754665.1 Bison bison bison | reverse complement strand
GATTCCTTAATTTCTCTTTCTGATTTTTCATTGTTAGTGTATAGGAATGTAAGGGATTTCTGTGTATTGACTTTGTATTCTGTGACTTTACTAAATTTATTGACTATCCCTAATAATTTCCTGATAGTATATTTTCTATGTATAATATCATGTTGTCTGCCAACAATGAGAGTTTTACTTTTTCTTTTCTAATCTGGAATTTTATTTCTTTTTCTTCTCTGATTGCTGTGGCTAGGACCTCCAAAGCCATGTTGAATAAGAGTGGTGAGAGTGGGAACCCTTGTCTTGTCCTTAGCTTTCAGTTATACACCATTAAGAATAATGTTTGCTAGGTTTCTTCTATGTCCATTTTCTGGAGGTTTTTCTTTTTATCATAAATGGGTGCTGAATTTTGTCAAAAGCTTTTTT
>NW_011484870.1:4585-5185 GCF_000754665.1 Bison bison bison | reverse complement strand
TATGATCCTTCTATTTCTGTGTTGTCTGTTATAACTTCTTTTTCATTTCTAATTTTGTCGATTTGAGTCTTCTCCCCTTTTTTCTTGATAAGTGTGCCTAATGGTTTGTCAATTTTCTTTATCTTCTCAAAGAACCAGCTTTTAGTTTTATTGAGCTTTGCTATTGTTTCCTGCATTTCTTTTTCATTTATTTCTGCTCTGAATTTTATGATTTATTTCCTTCTACTAACATTGAGGGTTTTTTTTTTGTTGTTGTTGTTGTTCTTCTTCTTCTTCTTCTTCTTTTTTACATTTGCTTTATGTGTAAAGTTAGTTTGTCTATTTGATGTTTTTCTTGCTATTTGAGATAGGATTGTGTTGCTATAAACTTCCCTCTTAGAACAGCTTTTGCTGTATCCTGTAGGTTTTGAATCATCAAATTTTTGGTGTCATTTGTTTGTAGGTATTTTTTTAATTTCCTCTTTGATGTCTTCAGTAACGTGAAGATATCAATTAGATTCATCTGCTCTAAGGTGACATTTAAGTCTTGTGTTTCCTTATTAATTTTCTGTCTGGATGATACGTCCATTGATGTAAATGGAGTATTAAAATCACCTACTA
>NW_011484870.1:3809-4485 GCF_000754665.1 Bison bison bison | reverse complement strand
TTTTCTGCATCTATTGAGATTATCATATGATGTTTATCTTTTAATTTGTTAATATGGTGTATCACAATGATTGATTTGCATATATTGAAGAATCCTTGCATCACTGGATATAGTTCACTTGATCGTGGTATATGTATTGTTTTAATGTATTGTTGGAGTCTGCCTGTTGGAATTTTGTTGAGAATATTTGCATCTATGTTCATCAATGATATAGTAGTAGTGTTAGTCACTTAGTCATGTCTGACTGTTTGCAACCCCATGGACTGACTCTAGCCCACCAGGCTCCTCTGTCCATGGGATTCATCAGGCAAAAATACTGGAGTGGATTTTCATTCCCTTCTCCAGAGGATCTTCCCAACTCTGGGCTCAAACCCAAATCTCCAACATTGCAAGCAGACTCTTTACCATCTGAGCTACACTGATATTGGCCTATAATTTTCTTTTTTTGTGATGTCTTTATCTGGTTTTGGCATCAGGTGACAGCGGCCTCGTAGAATAAGTTTGGAAGTGTTCCTTCTTCTGCAACCTTTTGGAAGAGTTTGAGAAGGATAGGCATTAGCTCTTCTCTAAATGTTTGATGGAGTTCACCTGTGAAACCATCTGGCCCTGGGCTATTGTGTTTTTTGGGAGATTTTTGATTATAGTTCCCATTTCAGTGCTTGTGATTAGTCTTTTC
>NW_011484870.1:0-427 GCF_000754665.1 Bison bison bison | reverse complement strand
ATGACACTACTAGAATTCTTTTCTAGCCTCTGGAAGCTGACACTCAGAGAGCCTCTCTGGCTCATCCTTATTTATTACTTGGCAGAGGGGGCAGTCAAGTGGCAGCCTTGGTTGGGGGTCCTTCTCTGTTCTCTGTACAGCAGGCACTCAAAGAACCACCTTTGCTGGGATCTTTCTCTATTGGTCAGCTGCCAGTGCTGTCATGTGGGGAGAGAGAGCCTACAATGATGGCACCACCTCCAGTGTGTGACTCAGCAGTAGTGCCCTGCCTCCATGGCTGCCTGGCATTCCTCAAAAGGCATTCCCCACTGTGGATTTTCTCCCTCCCACCCCCTCTAGCCATCTCCCCACAGTCAGCAACTGTCCACCCTGAAATTGCTCTCCAATGTCCATGTTCCAACTCCCAGCGACCACATGATTCAGTGGA
>NW_011484869.1:16248-16579 GCF_000754665.1 Bison bison bison | reverse complement strand
CCCTTTGTGGCTACCTGAACACATCCTCCTGAGTCCACCTCTCGGTCTCTGCCCTGAAGCAGTCTGCATCCTTCCCATGTTCAAACCTCGAGAAACACTCCTGAGGGCACGTTTCGGGCCCTGCACTGAGATAGGGTGGGTCCTGCCCTTGTTCGATCACCCGAGAAGCACTGCTGAGCTGGCATCTTTGTCCCTGCACTGAACCTGGCTGCGTTCATACCCCTAAAAATACTCGTGAAGCTGCGCTCGGTCCCTGCACTGAACCAGTCTAGGTCTTACCCTTATTAGATCCCCCAACACATACTCCTGAGCCCCCATCACTGTCCCTGTT
>NW_011484869.1:15603-16148 GCF_000754665.1 Bison bison bison | reverse complement strand
CTGGGTCCTGCCCATGGTCCAGCCCCGACAAATACTCCTGAGCCCACCCCATGCTGCCTGCACTGAACCAGGCTGGCTCCTGCCCTTGTTCAAGACCATGGCAAACACTCCTGAGCCCACTTGGGTCCCTGCACTGAAGCAGGCTGGCTCCTGAGTTTGTTCAAGCACCTGGAAAACAATCGTGAGCCTACAAATCGCTCCCTGCCCGTGAACTTAGGTGTGTCCTGCCCTTGTTCACTCGCCAGGAAAATGTCCTGATCGCGCATCTCACCTCCTGCACTGAACCCACCTCCGGCTTGCCCTTGTTCAAGACCCCGAGAAATACTCCTGAACCTACATCTCGGTCATCGCACTGAAGCAGTCTAGGTCCTGCCCTTCTTAGATTCCCCCAACACACACTCCTGAGTCCACATCTTGGTCCCTGCACTCAACCACGGTGGTGTCTGCCTCTGTTCAAGCCCCTGACAAACAATCCTGAGCCGAAAACTCGCTCCCTGTCTCTGAACTAAGGTGAGTCCTCGCAGTCTCTGCAGCTGTGCAGGTTT
>NW_011484869.1:11271-12137 GCF_000754665.1 Bison bison bison | reverse complement strand
ACTCCATAGTTTATCACCATCCAGTGTTTCAGTGCTGTTTCCTGCTTCAACTGTTTCTTCATTCTCTGCAGAAAATACACAACCAATAATTTATCACAATCCAGCGTGTTAATTCTGGCATATGTTTCAAAAGATCCTTTGTTCTCCCAAGGTTGACCACACTCTTAGTTTATCACCATCCATTGATTCAGTGCTGTTATATACTTTTATTGATTTTTCGACTACTGCAGTTTATCATACACAATGATTTATCATGATCCAGTTTCAGTGTTGTGACATGCTTCATGTGCTTCCTTCCCTATACAAGATCAAACACAGACCATCTGAAGTGTGAACATATAGTGTTTCAGTCGTGAAACACACTTCAAGTGGTTCTTCATTCACTCCACGTCAAATATACCATATAGGTTATCGACATTCATTGTTTCAATGCTGTGACACATTTCAATGGCTGCTTCACTAACTCCCAGTCAAACACACTCAGTGTTTTACCACTATCGAGGGTTAGTGTTTTCAGAGTGTTTTCCAATGAGTTGGCTCTTCACATCACATAGCCATAATATTGGAGCTTCTGCCTCAGCACCAGCCCCTTCAGTGAATTTTCAGGATTGATTTCCTTTAGGGTTGACTGGATTGATTTCCTTGCAGCCCAAGGGACTCACAAGAGTCTTCTCCAAGATTGTGGTTCAAAAATATCAATTCCTTAATGTTAAGCCTCCTTTATGGTATAATTTACATTGGTACATGACTACTGAAAAAAATATATATATAGCTCTGACTACATGGACTCTTGTTGGCAAAGGAATGCCTCTGCTCTTTAACATGCAGCCTAGGGGTGTCACAGCTTTTCTTCCAAGAAATAAGTG
>NW_011484869.1:10689-11171 GCF_000754665.1 Bison bison bison | reverse complement strand
TTAAATTTCATAGCTTCAGTCACCATCTGCCATGGTTTTGGAGTCCACGAAAACAGAAATCTGTCACGGTTTCCATTGATTTTCCATCTATTTGCCATGAAATGATAGGATCAGATGCCATGATCTTAGTTTTTTAAAAGTTGAATCTTAAGCCAGCTTTTTCACTCTCCTCTTTCACCTGCATCAAAAGGCTCTTTAGTTATTCTTTGCTTTATGCCATATGGGTGGTGTCATCTGCATATCTGATGTTATTGATATTTCTATTTTCCTCTTAATTTCAGCTTGTGTTTCCTCCAGCCCAGCATTTTCCAAGATGTGCTCTGCATATAAGTTAAATAAACAAAGTGACAATATAGTAGTTTTTTTTTTTTTTTCCAATTTCAAAACATCTGTTCTTCTGCATCTTGTTCTCACTGTTGTTTCTTGACCTGGATATAGGTCTCTCAGGAGGCAGGTAGGTAGTATGATATTTCCAAGTCTTT
>NW_011484869.1:10095-10589 GCF_000754665.1 Bison bison bison | reverse complement strand
TTGGTGTCTCTAAGTTTCTTGGCAAGATTCCTAGTCTTTCCTATTCTATTGTTTCCTCTATTTTTCTATTTGCATTAAACATGCACAATATTATATCCCCATCCAGTGTTTAAGTTTGGATATGCTTCAAGTGTTTTTTAATCCACTCCAGAAGAAATTAATGTGATAGCTTATCACCATCCATTTTTTCTGTATTGTGACATGTTTTGAGCCTCCTCCATTCCCCCCCAGGTAAAACACACCCTGTAAATTATCATCATTCATTGATGCTGTGCTATTAGAGGCTTGAAGTGTCCCTTTGTCTGATTGAGTCAAACACTCCCTGTAGTTTACCACTATCGAATTTTCCAGTACTGTGGCATGCCTCATGTACTTCTTTATCCTCTCCAAATAAAATATGGTCAGTAGCTTATTACAATTACTATTTTGGTTCTGTGATGAGTTTCAAGTCCTTCTTTAATTCATTCTAGATAAAACACATTCAGAAGTTTACC
>NW_011484869.1:6433-8053 GCF_000754665.1 Bison bison bison | reverse complement strand
GTAGTTCTATTTCCAGTTCTAACTGTTGCTTCCTGACCTGCATACAGGTTTATCAAGAGGCAGGTCAGGTAGTCTGGTATTCCAATCTGTTTCAGAATTTCTTAACATTTATTGTAATCCACACAGTCAAAGTCTCAATAAAACAGAAGTAGATCTTCTTCTGGAACTGTCCTTGTTTTTCAATGATCCAGTGGATGTTGGCAATTTGATCTTGGTTCCTCTGCCTTTTCTAAAACCAACTTGGGTATCTCGAAGTTCACGGTTGATGTATTGCTGAAGCATGGCTTGGAGAATTTTGAGCATTAATTTAGTAGCATGTGATATGAGTGCAACTGTGCAGTAGTTGGAGAATTCTTTAACATTGTTTTTCTTTGGGATTGGAGTAAAAACACATTTTCCCGTCCTATGGCCAGAGCTGAATTTTCCAAATTTGGTGGCATGTTGAGTGCAGCACTTTCATAGCATCATCTTTTGGAATTTGAAATAGCTCAACTGGAATTCTACCACCTCCAATATCTTTCTTTGTAGTGATGTCTCCTAAGGCCCACTTGAGTTCACATTCCAGGATGTCTGGCTCTAGGTGAATGATCACTCCATCGTGATTATCTGGGTCATGAATATCTTTTTTGTACAGTTTTTCTGTGTATTTTTGCCACCCCTTCTAATATCTTCTGCTTCTGTTAGGCCCATACCATTTCTGTCATTTATTGAGCCCATTTTTGCATGATATGTTTGCTTGGTATCTCTAATTTTTTTTGAGGAGATCTCTAGTCTTTCCCATTCTATTGTTTTCCTCTATTTCTTTGCTTCAGTGGGTGTGGCACAATACAAATGCTTCTCCTCCCACTCTGGTCAGTCATAGCCAATATTTTGTATTAACCAGTGTCCAGTGCTGTGACATATGGCCGATTTCAATTCATCAATGAAGTGAGTAAAAAAAAAAAAAAACATTCAGGAGTTTATCAACACACAGTTTCATGGCTGCCACTGGATTCGAGTACTTCTTCACCCACTCCAGGCTAACATAGTCGTTTATCACCATCTATTGCTTCAGTACACTGACATGCTTCAAATGCTTCTACATTAATCCTGGTGCAAAATTTCTAGTAGTTATAAACAGCCAGCATTTTAGTTTTGGAGCACGACCCAATGGCTTCTTCGTTCTCACCCATAAACCAAACTCTGTGGTTTGTCACCATCCAGTGTTTACATACTGTGACATGCTTAAAGAGCTTCATCATCCACCCAAGATCTAGACAGTCAGCATTTTATCATCATTCCAGCATTTCAGTGGTGTGACATGATTTAAAATTTTGTTTGTCTACACTGAGGCATACACAGCAGTAGTTCATCATCCTCCAGTGTTTCAGGGCTTTGATAAGATTAAATGTGTTCTTGGTCCTACTGAAATCAATATACTTACCATTGATAACCATCTTGTTTCACTGCTGTGACATAATGTCAACTGCTTCTTCATCCATTCCTGTGTCAAACAAACCCAGTAGTTTTTTTTCTCCCATCTAGTATTAGTGTTTAGTACTATGAAATGATTTCTGGAGCCTCTGTGTCCATCCCAGCTCAAACACAGCCAGTATTCTCAATCAATGCTTCAGTGATGTC
>NW_011484869.1:4842-6333 GCF_000754665.1 Bison bison bison | reverse complement strand
ACTGAGTAGATTATCACCATCCATTGTTTCTGTCCTGTGGCATGCTTCATGTGCTTCTTCATCCTCTCTAGGTAAAACACATGCCGTAGCTTATCACCATTTAGTGTTTCAGTTCTGTGGCATGCTTCCAGGATTTTTTCATCCTCACCAGGTCAAACATACTTAGCAGCTAACACCATCCAATGTTTTAATGTGTGACATGCCTCAAGGCTTCTTCATCATCCCAAGTCAAACACATCCATAACATTCACCACCTACTGTTTCAATGCCAAGATACACTTCAATGGTGTGTTCATTCACCCCATTTAAATACATGCACTAGTTTATCACCATACAGTGTTGAAGTTCAGTGGCATGCCTCAAGTGCTTCTCCATTCATTCAATGTACAAACCCAGCTGGTAATTTATTGACCATTCTAAGTTTTCTTTGTGTGACAGACTTCGAAGGGCTTCTCTTATTCCACCCGAGGTACAAATGTCGACCCAAGTATTTAAATTAAAAAAAAAGAAAAAGAAAGAAAGAAAAATCACTCTTTAAGGGGTGTTCAGTTCAGTCCAGTTGCTCATTCATGTCCACCTCTTTGTTATCCCATGGACTGCAGCAAGCCAGCCCTCCCTGTCCATCACCAGCTCCCATGGGTTTGGGGAGTACCATAACCCATGTCCATTGATTGGTGATACCATCCAACCGTCTCATCCTCTAATCTCCCCTTCTCCTCCTGCCCTCAAACTTTCCCAGAATCAGGATGTTTTCAAATGAGTCAGCTCTTCGCATCAGGTGGCCAAATTATTGGAGTTTCAGCTTTAACATCAATCCTTCCAATGAACATTAAAGACTGGTTTCCTTTAGGATGGACTGGTTAGATCTCCTAGCAGTCCAAGGGACTTTCAAGAGTCTTCTTCAACACCGCAGTTCAAAAGCATCAATTCTTCAGTGCTCAGTCTTTTTTATAGTCCAACACTTACATCCATACATGACCACTGGAAAAAACATAGCCTTGACTAGATAGACCTTTGTTGACAAAGTAAAGTCTCTGTTTTTTAATATGCTGTCTAGGTTAGTCGTACCTTTCCTTCCAAGGAATAAGTGTCTTTTAATGTCATGGCTGCAGTCACCATCTGCAGTGATTTTGGAGCCCAGAAATATACCGTCATCTACTGTTTCCACTGTTTCCCCATCTATTTGCCATGAAGTGATGGCATCGGATGCCATGATCTAAGTTTTTTGAATGTTGAGCTTTAAGCCAACTTATTCACTCTCCCATTTCACTTTCATCAAGAGGCTCTTTAGTTCTTCTTCACTTTCTGCCATAAGGGTGGTGCCCTCTGCATACTTGAGGTTATTGATATTTCTCCATCAATCTTGATTCCACCTTGTGATTCCTCCAGCCCAGCATTTCTCATTATGTACTCTATGTAGAAGTTAAATAAGCAGAGTGACAATTATACAGCCTTGAGGTATGCCTTTTCCTATTTGGAACCAGTCTGTAG
>NW_011484869.1:2066-2304 GCF_000754665.1 Bison bison bison | reverse complement strand
GAGATAAGAAAGTCTTCCTCAGTGGTCAGTGCAAAGAAATAGAGAAAAACAATAGAATGGCAAAGAACAGACATCGCCTCAAGAATGTTACAGATACCAAAGGAACATTTTATGCAAAATGGGCACAATAAAGCAGAGAAACAATATGGACCTGACAGAAGCAGAATATATTAAGAAGTGGTGGCAAGAATACACAGAACTGTACCAAAAAAAGATCTTAATGACCCAGATAACCCTG
>NW_011484869.1:934-1932 GCF_000754665.1 Bison bison bison | reverse complement strand
CATTGGAAGTATTTTTGCTGAAGCTGAAACTCTGATACTTTGGCCACCTGATGCAAAGAACTGACTATAGGAAAATGCCCTGATGTTGGGAAAGCTTGAGGGCAGAAGGAGAAGGGCCTAGCACAGGATGAGATGGTCCGATGGTACAACTAATTTGATGCACATGAGTTTGAGCAAACTGGGAGTTAGTGATGGACAGTGACGCCTTGTGTGCTCCAGTCTGTGGTGTTGCAGAGAGTTGCTATGACTGAGCAACTGAACAACAGGAGAATAATACATTTCAGTAAGAAGTGAAGACACAACTTTCAAGAAGATAATCAGAGAAAAATAGAGAAAAATTATCAATCCGCTTCTCATACAGTCATTTTTACTGCTTTTGAAACAAGTTTTTCCATAGTTAAATGTGACTTTCCTGAAGTATGTGAATTCTATTTTTTTTTAATCTCAGAGAGGTGTATTGATGAAATTGTGATGCACACAGAAATGTCAGTTCTCACAGATCCCCTTAATAAAATCATGATGTGCTTAAAGAGTTAGCAGTATTTTTTACATGGGAATGAAATTTTTTGATGAGTAACTCTTTAATTCTTTAGAAAACATTAATTACTATAATCAAATTAGTTTGGAATATTTGTAGTCTTTCCTTCAGTATCAGAAGATACTACAGCCCTACTAATAATGCAGGGTTTTCCAACCAAAACCCTGAAACCGAACAGTTTACCACACTCTAAAGGCACTGAAATCCCTATCAAGCTACCAATGGTATTTTTCACAGAGCTAGAACAAATAATATTTCACAATTTGTATGGAAATACAAAAAACCTCGAATAGCCAAAGCAATGTTGAGAAAGAAAAATGGAACTGGAGGAATCAACCTGCCTGACTTCAGGGTCTACTACAAAGACACAGTCATCAAGACAGTATGGTACTGGCACAAAGACAGAAATATAGATTAATGGAACAAAATAGAAAGCCCAGAGATAAATCCACGCAACTAT
>NW_011484869.1:0-834 GCF_000754665.1 Bison bison bison | reverse complement strand
CAATATGGACCTGACAGAAGCAGAATATATTAAGAAGTGGTGGCAAGAATACACAGAACTGTACCAAAAAAAGATCTTAATGACCCAGATAACCATGATGGTGTCTTTACTCACCTAGAACCAGACATCCTGGAATGTGAAATCAAGTAGCCCTTAGTAAATCACTATGAACAAAGTTACTAGAGTTGATGGGTTTCTAGTCAGGCAGTTTCAAGTCCTACCAGATTATGCTATTAAAATCCTGCACTCAATATGCCAGGAAATTTGGAAAGCTTGGCATTGGCCACAGAACTGGAAAAGATTAAACTCCAATCCCAAAGAAAGGCTATGCCAAAGAATGTTCAAACTACAACACAATTGCATTCATTTCACATGCAAGCAAAGTGATGCTCAAAGTTCTCCAAGCCAGGCTTCAACAGTACATGGACTGAGAATTTCCAGATGTTAAAGGTGGATTTAGAAAAGTCAGAGGAACCAGAGATCAAATTGCCAACATCCATTGAATCAGAGAAAAGCAAGGGAGTTCAAGATAAACATCTACATCTGATTTGGACTATGCCAAAGGTTTTGACTGTGTGGATGACAACAAACTTCGGAAAATTCTTGAAAAGATGCAAATACCAGATCTCTTTAGCTGCCTCCTGAGAAATCTGTAGGCAGGTCAAGAATCAACAGGTAGAACTGGACATGGAACAATGCACTAGATTCAAATTGGGAAAGGAGTACATAAAGGCTGTATATTGTCATATGGCTTGGTTAACTTATATTCAGAACACATCATGTGAAATGCTAGGCTGGATGAAGCCCAAGCTGAAATCAAGATTGCCGGGAAAA
>NW_011484868.1:9566-10348 GCF_000754665.1 Bison bison bison | reverse complement strand
ACGGGCTTCTGAAACACCTGTGTTTCCTGATTGCATTTGTGTTCCTTTGCCAAGCATTTGTGTGTATACATGTATGTGCTTGTGTCGGCTGTGTGTGTGTGTGTGTGTGTGTGTGTGTGTGTGTGTGTCTGGCCCAGGGCAGACAGAGAGATGAAGGCGACAGGAGAGGAGGTGCTGAGCAACCATAACAGGAGGGACGAGGAGTCCCCAGTCTAAGGATGGTTGGTCACCGTATCTCTGCAGTGACCCTGTACAGGATGGGAATGAGGAAAGGATGGCCAGTGATAACTCCAGACCGTGGCTCCAGAAATCTGCAATTAGACCAAACACAAAACATACTCATCATTTCTACTGTGTTGTTGTGTGTGTTTGGACCGGGAAGAGGGGGTGCATGGTTTGAGGATTCACCCAGGACAAATCAGGTGGGGTAGGGCTTTGAAACCACTGGCTGTGGAATCCTCAGTCTGCGGTCACATGAGCAGACCTTTGGAAGTGGTGGATGTGGCTACGGCAGGACTGGGATGTTGAGGAGGCTAAGGTCCTGAAGAAAAGGGCAGAGACCTGAAGGAGAAAGAGCCACAGATTGCCTGCTGCACTGGAGACTTGTTCCACACATGTGAGGAGAACCAGAAAGGTCCTGGGTCTGTGCTGCCCAGGATCAGCCGAACAGCCAGCACACTCTCTCAATGAGGGTGGCACACACTGGCACGAAGTGACACAAAAGGCGAGATAAGCTAAGGTAGGCTGTCTGTGCAAAACGACAGGCATTCTAGGAGAGACAG
>NW_011484868.1:4414-5731 GCF_000754665.1 Bison bison bison | reverse complement strand
AACAGGGGGCTCTCCCCGACCATCTTTCTCTGAAGAAAATCAACGTAAGGCTCTAGTAAATAAGTCTCCTGGGATTGAAAGGAACATTTTAATTCTAACCCCTCTGTTACTATTTTATCTTGCTTGTTAGTTTTATCCACACTCTTGTAACTAACGCACATGATTGTTCACAACACCACAAGCATAACCTTCGAGTGATTAAAAAAAAAAAAGCTTTATTAGAATAATACTGCATTGTTGAGCCAATGTTTGCTATCGAGTTTCCTTGTCCTTTACCCAATGTGTGCCTGGGAGTGCATTAGCTAATATAATTGGTATGCAAGAAAAACAAGCAGTAGCCTTGGTATTAGCAACATAAGACCCTTGAGTTAATAAGCACTTTCTTTGTTGTAACCCACTGCACCTTTGCTCCATGAGAACATAACTCTGTTTCCTGAGGGGGACTGCAGACTGGAAAGATAAAGGGAAAGCAGGTTTTCAGGTTGACCAACCTTTATCAAGAAAGAGTCACAAAATGTTAACAGGCCACAGGGCCAGAAGATAATGTACACAACACAAGACACTTGTTTGTGGAAAGTTATGCACAAAATGTCCTGGTTTTGTTCAAGGTAAAACTGATGGAATGTTGAGCTGATTCTGCATGACTTTGTATCTTTCACTCCTGGAAATATGTAACTCAGGGTATAAAAGCCCCTTTTGAAAATAAAGCTGCAGACCCATTTCACCTAAGCTGGGTCTCCCCATGACATTCTTTCTTTTTCTATCTCTCTTTTTCTCAGGAAGATTCCCTTGAGCACAGAAGCTCTCTGAGTTCACTTTTTTGCCCTGGCTTCTAAACCCCAATCGAGAAGATGCTCTGCATCTTCACTCCATTCAGAGGGCGCCTGTGGCCTCTGTGAACAGAGCAAGTCCCATGTCAGGGGCTTTATTGGCTTTCTGTGTAAACCAGGGAATATCAGCCTCTTTTTCTCTCCTTTACTTTTCTCTCTTGCCAACACCGTTTTTCCTGAGGGTATCCCTGGATGGTGCTGGGGCTGGACCCCGGCACATGTTGAAAAGTCCTCGATAGGGTAAATGGGCAGACCTGCACGTCTCTGGCACTGGTGGGTCGTGGAACTTAAAGTGGAGCTGTCCTTACCTTCTCCCTGGCAGGTATTCGAGTAATGTTCAGGGAATTCCCTTATGCCAGGAGAGCATGCCCCCATTTCTCCATCTGTGCAGTGTGGCCAAGCCACCTCAGGCCTGTGCAGCATTTACATCTGTCCAGCAATGGAAGGAGGGTCGCCAGGCCCCTTCTGCAGTTCAGCAGTGACCACC
>NW_011484868.1:0-1371 GCF_000754665.1 Bison bison bison | reverse complement strand
ATATTGTTGGGTGTGTTTCGACCAGGAAGAGGGGATACATGGTCTGAGGATTCACAAAGGGCCATTCAGGTGGGGTGGGGCTTTGAAACCACTGCCTGTGGGGCCTTCAGTCTGGGGGGCCATGGCCGGCCTGTTGAAATGGTGGACGTGGCTATGGCAAGACCCAGGATGGTGAGGAGGCTAAGGTCCTGCTGAATTGAGAAGAGACCTGAAGGAGAAAGAGGCATAGATTGCCTGCTGCACTGGAGACTTGTTCCACACACGTAAGAAGGAGAACTGGGAAGGTCCTGGGCCGGTGCTGCCCAGGAGCAGCCCATCAGCAAGTACAACCCCTCCCTGAGGGTGGCACACACTGTGACACAAAATGCGAGACATGCTAAAGTAAGCTGTACCTGCAAAACCACAGGCATCCTAGGAGAGACAGGGTGTGGGTGTGGCATGCCTACAGGCACTTCAAACCTGCCTCCCTGGAAGTGCAGAAAGGCGAGGAAAGTGCAGGTGGGTATACGTGTCTGACCCTCTGCCCGGATGAGCCTGTGAAGGAGGAAACGGGGAGGGAGCAAGGAAGGTGAGCTAATTGCATGTCCCAAGGGACCTCAGGAGAATGGGATACAGGGCAGCCCCTGGGGGCAGTTAGAGGCCTGCTGGTTTTCAGGGTCCAGGGTCTAGTCAATAGCAGTCCTGCCAAAGATACCCCATGGTGTGTACTTAAGTCCTGATGTGAATTCCTTCTTTCCTCTGGGGTCTTGCCTCTGACTCTGGGGGCCTGAGGGGCAATAGTGTGTGTCTGCATCTGAGAGAGGATTCTGGCAGTCTCGCTGGAGCAAAATCTCTAATTTTGTCGTAGGGGATCTGCACCAGGTGACACTCAGAAGGAAGCTGCCTTCCAGGTGACCATCTTGGATACCCCGGGGCCCAACTGGGGACTGGCTTCCTTGGCACGTGGGCTGTGTAGGCAAGCAGAGATGCATGCCTGTAGGGAGTCTTACTTGGGCCTAATGAGATCAATGGAGAGTCTTGGCATTTAGCAAATCACTGTGGCTTGGGTGGTTCAAGCCCTCTTGGTGCATTTGAGATAGAAAGCTTCTTTCTTCCCAAGGGAGGCATTAGCTGTGGTCCCAGAAAGGGAAGGTTTTCCAGGGCATCATCTGTTCGGGGACTCCATGTGCATGGGTAGTGTTAAACAGAAGGGAAGATGTGTAGCAATGCCACCTTACCTTTATGGCCTCAGGTTCCATTCTTTGTGTCGGAAGAGACCCTTTATCCATGTGCACTTTCTTCACAACATTGGATCAGACCCAGGCCTATCACAGTCTCTTGGGGCTCTTGGAGACTGCTACATGGACACAGCACTTGGGGGCACGGGTATAC
>NW_011484867.1:9570-10582 GCF_000754665.1 Bison bison bison | reverse complement strand
CATTATAAATGTGTTATCATGTCATAATCTTGATAGAGTGGATGAGTCGTTTTCTATGTAGTTTCCCTCTCCACCCCCTTTCATTTAGTATCTCATTGTAATAAATACGTTACTGTTAGTTTTCAGTCTGTCCGCCCTGTCCGACTCTTTGTGACCCCATAACTGCATGCAGCATGTCAGGAGGCTTCCCTGTCCTTCACCATCTCCCGGAGCTTGCTCAGACTCCTGTCCATTGAGTCAGTGATGCCATCCAACCATCTTGTCCTCTGTCATTCCCTTCTCCTGCAGTCAGTCTTTCGAAGCATTGCAGGCTGTGTTATCCTCGATCCCAGTGAGCATTTTCTTTCACTCTTCCACTGGGGAGGGGAATGTATCCTGCAAACCAGTGTGCAAGCTACAATGTGACAGCCTTGAGACCTGAACATAGGGACATCTCTGAAGAACCCTGAGAACCTGGAGAGCTGACTCTTCCTCTGTGTGCCACAGGTCCCAAAGGCATAAAGTGAGGGCAGTAGTAGCATTTGCTTCTTGGGTGGTGTCCAGCATCAATTACCCAGCAGGATCTTAGCTCGGCACTTGTGCATGTTATGTTATTATTGTAGGTGGCTCAGATGGTAAGGAGTCAGCCTGCAGTGCAGGATAGCCAGATTCAATGGCTGGGTTGGGAAGATCCTCTGGAGAAGGAAATGGCAACCCACTCCATTATTCTTGCCTGGAGAATCCCATGGGCAGAGGAGCCTGGCAGGCTACATTCCAAGGGGTCTTAAAGAATCAGACAGGACTTAGTCACTTTCACTTCCACTTCACGTAATGATTTTGAAGTCAAAGCTCACTGTCATAATAAAGATCTCTTTAAACATACAGGAATTCCTCAACGATCGGAAGCAATACAAGGGTGACCACTCCGTGGACTATCATTCACTCAGTTCAGTTCAGTCGCTCAGTCGTGTCTGACTGTTTGCGACCCCATGAAGTGCAGCACGCCAGGCCTCCCTGTGCATCACCAACTCCT
>NW_011484867.1:4816-5601 GCF_000754665.1 Bison bison bison | reverse complement strand
ACAGAAGTATTTTCTCTTGAATCCATGGCGGGAGTAGACCGCTGTTCAGTTTCATGTCACCTAGCTACACTCCTACACTACACACTAGTAACCTTCCTCCATGCTAATGACCACCAGCTCCACCCACTAATAATTCGTGGAGAATACCGAAGCAACCCCGTGGGATTTCTCAAGTTTCCCAGTCCCGATCTGCATGTTTCTGCTCTGGCACTCCGCTGCCTCTCTCCACGCCTGCTCCTGACTGCACCCAGCCCCTCACCTCTGCCAGGGATCCCATGCCTTGCACCTTCTCAGGGACTTTGCACCTGCAGTTATCATTCCTCTCTCCTGAACCAGCACCTGCTCCCTCTACATCGGAGCATTCCACAGCAAAGGGAGAAACCCACCGTCTTCCACCACCCTATTCTGCAGCTACTGGCACATTACCGGTTGCCCTTCAAAGCAAAACTGCTTCAAAATGTGCTGAGATATTCTCTCCTCAGCCCCCTTCCGTGGAGCTTTTGTCCCAGTCACTCCCCTGTAACTGGCCTCGTCATGGCCATCATTAATATCCATACTTCCTGATCCCACAGACACTCTTCAGTGCTCATCTTAGCCAACATCTCAGGCACCTTTGGCATATTTGACTCTTGTGTTCTTTATCCCTCTGTTTTTTTTATAGATCAGGGGCGTGGGGCTTATGTGACAACAGCGTCTCCTAGATGTACTCGACAAGGTACACATTCTACACCTGGATATTGTTTGGGAAGTCTTGGGTGAAATGAAAGACAAGCCAAAGGAAAGAG
>NW_011484867.1:0-923 GCF_000754665.1 Bison bison bison | reverse complement strand
TCCCTCCTGTCTATTCAGGAACAATCTGTGAAGGATGGGTGCTATTTCTTCTTTAAACCTTTGATAGATTTCACTGGTGAAACCAGGAGGCCCACGATTTCCCTCTGTGGGAAGGTCTTTAAATGAATGGTTCAATATCGTTGCTTGCTATAGGAACATTCAGATTTGTTATTTGGCCACTGCCTTTAACCCAACTCCCATCCAGTGTTCTCTGGCCTGTTGGTTCCTATGGCTTGGTCTCTGGCCTAGAATTTGACGTGCTGGACATCTCTGCACATCACAGGATTCTGGCTCCTACTCTGTAACTGGGGAGAGTATGCTGCTCAGAAGTGACCCCCAGATCACCAACACCCAATGGGCAGGTGGGGGATACAGGCTTTGAGGTGGGGAGGGGGTGGCACAGCTGATATCTTCATTTACAACCGCCTATCCATCCTCCGGGCGCCCTCATGCAGGCTGTGGGTAATTCTGCAGTTGGGACTGGCACAGCAAGGACCCAGAGTACCCTGTCCCCTCCCCGGCCATGGCCACTTATCTAAGCTGATCCTTGACAGTCTTCTCGTCTCCTAGCAACGCAGCCTCACAGGGGATCAGTGATGCACTCGCCAGCACATCTAAGGGTGTCAGATCTCCTCTCTGCTCAATGACTCAACTCTCAAGGGCAGGGACTGGCCATGCAATTCCTCCTCACCTCCCCGTCTCAACAGCCAGCCTGGCACGGCATGGAGGGGATGTAACATATACAGTGAAAACCTTCATGATTGGCTTAAATGAGGGACTGTGGATGGCAGGATCAACCAGGGTTGGCTGCTGGAGTGAGCCCATCACATCCCACCCTAGGGAACTTGTGTCAAGCAGGGATGACCATCCCTGCCCCAGTGCACTGTGGCTAGCAACAGTGGCATACCTTATCCAGACTTGGT
>NW_011484866.1:9751-10480 GCF_000754665.1 Bison bison bison | reverse complement strand
AGGAAAGAGGTATTAATCAGTGAAAGGCCTCTCGTAGGATTTTTCATCCTAAAATTTGGGCAAATAATCTAGCCTTGAGAATACTGCTGTGTGGCATATACATGCTAAGTAAGTGTTTGTTAAGTAAATAAATGTCCTTTACTAAGATGGAGCTGATGGAACTTCCCTGGTGCTCCAGTGGTTAAGACTCTTTGCTCCCAGTGTCGGGGGTTTGATCCCTGGTTGGAGAACTAAGATTCCACATGCTGCACAGCATGGCCAAAATGTTTTTTCAGAGTAAAAGAATTTTCATAAGGAGCTGATGGTGGTAAAAATGCCATCAACACAGCATGGTCAAAATTATTCAATCTAAATGGCCTAGCACTTGGGTTTACATCTTTCACCAATTACCAGTTTGCTGTTGACAAAGAGCATTAACTGGTGAAACAAAAATGGGAGTACGAAAAGTATCTGAATATTTGCAAATGAACAAACTTTGAAATATATGTTTTTCAGAATTATTGAACTTCCTGTTCTACTTTGCCCTTGGCTAGAGTAAAATCATTGATAAAAATTGGAGGTGCACAGCAAAGGGAAAAATAAGGCAAGTCTAAGGGAAAATAGATGGGGGAACAGTGGAAACAGTGGCTGACTTTATTTTTCTCGGCTCCAAAATGCAGCCATGAAATTAAAAGACGCTTGCTCCTTGGAAGGAAAGTTATGACCAACCTAGACAGCATATTAAAAAGC
>NW_011484866.1:4939-6106 GCF_000754665.1 Bison bison bison | reverse complement strand
GCTCAGCTTTCTTCACAGTTCAACTCTCACATCCATACATGACCACTGGAAAAACCATAGCCTTGACTATACAGACCTTTGTTGGCAAAGTACTGTGTTAATATTTATTAAAGTAGTTAAACTGTCTACAAACCAGTGGATTTATTTTCACTTTGTTATTTTTTGGTGGGCTTCCTTGGTGGCTGAGACGATAAAGAATTGACCTGCAATGTGGGAGACCCAGGTTCAATCCCTGGGTTAGGAAGATCCTCTGGAGAAGGGAATGACAACCCACTCCAGTATTCTTGCCTGGAGAATTCCATGAACAGAGAAACCTGGTGGGCTACAGCCCGTAGGGTCACAAAGAATCAGACACGACTGAGCAACTAACACTTTCACTTTTCACTTTTGGTGTTTTGGGTATGAACAGTGAAAAACGCCATTCTCTGATTATGAAACCACAGATTCAATCAGTCCTCCAATTGATTAGAAGGATTTATCTATCATTCATCTACTGTTTAAATGTCTCCTCTATGATGCCCAAATAAATAATTTCTAGTATTTAACCAGATATATGCATGAGTGGCTTAGGGACTAATTAAAAATAATCATTTTTATTTTGTATCAGGAAGAAAGGAAGCCAAGGAAGCAAGTTTCCTTGTATTTCATATTCTATAGGTTATGCCTAATTTGAATTAGGATTCATTTTCCACAGTGGCAATTCCCTTGTTTATAATTTAAAAAGCAATGATAATAGTAGCATCAGATTCTATTACAATTGCATCATGGAGGTAAGAAAGCAATAACCACTTAAAGCACTGTAATTACATCAATGTTATTAAAACCTCTATGTGTGTTTTTAAATATCAAAATCCTAACATTAATTACCTTTCTGCACTGAAGCATGAAATAGCTTCAAAGTCCTTAGCTAAACAAAGATTGTGACTAAATTAGGAAAGTTAAAGTCTGGTCCTGACAGCAGAAAAAAGATTTGGCTATAAAGGAAAAAAGTATGTGTTACAGAACCATATGTTTGGTATTTTCCAAATGGACCATATTTAATGTGATTTTATTTTTCTTTTCAATTAAGGTGACTTGTCAAACACAGACTTAAATGTACTTTACATTTTATATAAGATTTTTCATATAAACGTGTATACCAACTGACAACTCTCTATCATACCTCTG
>NW_011484866.1:0-652 GCF_000754665.1 Bison bison bison | reverse complement strand
ATTGATCTCCTTTAGGATGGACTGGTTGGATCTCCTTGCAGACCAAGGGACTCTCAAGAGTCTTCTTCAGCACCACAGTTCAAAAGCATCAATTCTTCGACACTCAGTTTTCTTAATAGTCCAACTCTCGCATCCATACGTGACCACTGGAAAAATGATAGCTTTGACTAGATGGACCATTGTTGGCAAAATAATGTCTCTGCTTTTTAATATGCTGTCTCAGTTGGCCATAGCTTCTCTTCCAAGGAGCAAGCATCTTTTAATTTCATGGCTGCAGTCACCATCTGCAGTGATTTCGGAGCCCAAGAAAATAAAGTCTGTCACTGTTTCCATTGTTTCCCCATCTGTTTGCCATGAAATGATGGGACTAAATGCCGTGATCTTAGTTTTCTGAATGTTGAGTTTTAAGCCAATATTTTCACTCTCCTCTTTCACTTTCATCAAGAGGCTCTTTAGTTCTTCGTTTTCTTCCATAAGTGTGGTGTCATCTGTATATCTGAGGTTATTGATATTTCTCCCGGCAATCTTGCTTCCAGTTTGTGCTTCATTCAGCCCAGAATTTTGCATGATGTATTCTGCATATAAGTTAAATAAGCAGGGTGACAATATACAGCCTTGACATACTCCTTTC
The DNA here is from genome assembly GCF_000754665.1 of Bison bison bison. Classification (NCBI taxonomy): domain Eukaryota; kingdom Metazoa; phylum Chordata; class Mammalia; order Artiodactyla; family Bovidae; genus Bison; species Bison bison. The sequence goes on along the minus strand of NW_011484866.1, from coordinate 21 downwards.
CCGATTTGGAACCAGTCTGTT
>NW_011484865.1:15563-16102 GCF_000754665.1 Bison bison bison | reverse complement strand
TGAAGTCCAATCTCAATTTATAGCTTCACCACCTAAAAGCTCTTTGACCTTGAGTAAGTTTCTTAACTTCTATAACACTTAGTTTTCTCATCTGTAAAATGGGAATGATGATAGCATGTATCTATAACTTAGAGTCATTCTGGTATTAAGTGGCACAGTTTATGTAAAACATGACATTATATTAGAACAATAATAAGCATGTGATTAAATGGCTTCTGTATTTATTGATAGTATAAATACATACCTGCATACATATGTACATACATATACATTTCTTGATCCTTTCTCCCCTGCCCCCCTCCTCCAAACCTAGCTTGTCCTGTATTAGCTGATCTTAACCCATGAGTCCTGAGCCCTTGTTTTATTCTTGAAGACACATTATTTGGGGGTGCCTTCTCTCAGAGGTTAAGCATTCTGGTACCTTTAGATAATGTGTCTCTCTATGGCTTATCATTAATTTATTTAATAAGCAGCAGTAGTGTCTGATGGTTGGATGGCATCACTGACTCAATGGACATGAGTTTGAATAAACACCGGGA
>NW_011484865.1:15003-15463 GCF_000754665.1 Bison bison bison | reverse complement strand
AAGATTTGAAGAATGAGATACAGTCAGTTGTGTGAAGATTTTGAAGAAGAGCATTTTAGGTTGAAGAGCAAGTAGCCATGTCATGAGGCGAGAACAAGAACAACGTGTTGAGGAACTGCAAATGGTTGAGTGTAAATGGAGTACAGTCAGAGAGGAGCAGAGTAGAGATAAAAGACTGAGGTTAGAGAGGCAGAGATGAGGTCTTGTAGGGACTTGTGGGGTAAGAACCTGGATTTTATCTTATGGGCAGTGGAGAGCTGCTATATGGTTTGATAAAGAAAAGTGATAGAGTCTGATTTCTGTTTCAGAAAGTTCACTGAATGTTGTGAACTGTGTAAGATCGGAGGAATGTCAGGCTCCTGGCACTACACAAGTATGATCTGATGATGACTGAGACTAGGGTTGTAGCAGAGAGAGTATAGCAGTATCTAGTTGAGCAGTTGGAACCACAGGATTTGAA
>NW_011484865.1:10870-11618 GCF_000754665.1 Bison bison bison | reverse complement strand
AGATAGCATATTAAAAAGCAGAGATATTACTTTGCTGACAAATGTTCATCTAGTCAAAGTTATGGTTTTTCCAGTAGTCATGGATGGATGTGAGATTTGGACCATAAAGAAAATTGAGCACCAAAGAATTGATGCTTTCAGACTTCTGTATTGGAGAAGGTTCTTGAGAGTCCCTTGAGCTGTAAAGAGATTAAACCAGTCAATCCTAAAGAAACTCAGCCCTGAACATTCGTTGGAAGGACTGAGGCTGAAGCTGAAGCAACAGCACTTTGTCCACCCGATGCAAAGAAGTGACTCAGTGGAAAAGACCATGATGCTGGGAAAGATGGAAGGAAGAGGAGAAGGGGAGGTTAGAGGATGACATGGTTGGATGGCATCACCTACTCAAGGGACATGAGCTTGGGCAAACTGCAGGAGATGGTGAAGGACAGGAAAGCCTGGTGCACTACAGTCCATGGGGTTGCAAAGAGTCAGACATGACTGAGCGACTGAACAGCCACAGCAAATCTAGTGAAAAGCATTTTAATTGAAAACAATATGAGAATGTTGGTTATAAAGGTGGTGAGAGTTCAAAAGTGTGCTACACTCCTCACATTTACATCACATTTTTCTATAAAAGAGCCCTACCACAACTCTTCCCCTACTTACCTATATCTGATGAAAAATCCCAGGTACACTTTTCTGTGGGCCAAAAGGGAGTTCACATCATCCACGCCCTGACCTATCTGTGGAATTCTCCAGCTTTATA
>NW_011484865.1:9905-10770 GCF_000754665.1 Bison bison bison | reverse complement strand
CCCCTTTTCCCACCATAAAAGTCAAGCCTGTCTCCTTCCTCTGCTCTCTTAAGCCTATCATGAGCCTGCTTGAGACTTTATTCTGCTCTCCCCAGAAAAACTCATTATGTGAGTGATGAATTTTTTCATGCTCTCTGGAGGTATGTGTCATTAGTCTCAACATCCCCACCAAATTTTGGTTGAAGGATCCATCCTGTCTCTGTGGCGTGATGGCAGGAATTGGCCCCAAGAGCAGAATACTGAGAATGCTGTCCCTTACCACCAGGTATCTTCTCTCTCTTCTTTGGCTTTCAAACTGGATCTGCTGTATGCTGGTGAACATGCACTGTGAGCTACTACCCTCTGGCTAGCTTGTACTTTGACTTGCTTCTTTGTGCTTCATTTGTGAGCGCCAGCTAAAGTTGACCAAAATACACCAGTTTAGCCAGTTGGCTTATAATGAAAGTATTACTGGATTGGGACCCTCCTTAAAGCTGTTCTGAATTTTGTTTTTCAACCTGGACTTATGTATGAGTCTCAGGTTGAATCATGTGTATCAATTCAAAACTAACTTGTGACTGATACTAACCTCAAAAAATGATGCTTACCTTGTGAACACTGGTCTCAACCATATGTTGGCCCCCTTTCTCTACAGAACTGAGGAGAAAAACTGATAGTCTGTTCAATAGACAGGATGTTCACTCATATGGAGGAAGAGCAGTTGTTATGAGGGATGCTTAAATCATATTTCTAAGAGTAAATGACTGTGTGTGTGTGTGTTTGTGTGCATGCATGTGTGTGTGCGGCTGTGTGTGTGAGGAGAGTCATGTCTGATTCTTTGTGACCTCATGAACTGTAGCCAGCCAGGCTCCTCTGTCCATGGAAT
>NW_011484865.1:4504-7241 GCF_000754665.1 Bison bison bison | reverse complement strand
AATCTGACGCAATGAGTAATAAAATTAACTCTTTGGCCCCTATAATCAGCCTTAAAAACATGAGACCCTATGAACCTTTCCCCTTAGTTACAATCACACTTTTCACCTCAGTTGTTTTTAAAAAGATATAATCTAAATGAAAGCAAGGTCTTCACAGATTGAAACCCATTATAGGAGACCAGTTTAGAAAGGGTATACCGGTTATCCCCAGGCCTCCTGCACTTAAGGGACAAATTTTACTTGATCTTAAACCTGGAAAACAAGAAGAATGCCTCAGGGTGAACTTGTGCCCTTTGTGTCATGGACCCACTCACTAGGGCTCCATGTATATTATTGAAAATACTGCTTCCACCAAATAACTGGTAAATACTTTGTAGTCACAGAAAATCATTTGGCTATGATGCTTTTCCAGTGCCAATTTCAACAGCCTGTCAGCTATACTTAAAGTTCACCTTAGAGGGACATGATACACCTTTATCTGTCTATTCAGTGGGCCCAGTGTCCACACCTGCCATCTCACATAGTCTTTGCAGGCAATATTTTCACCATCTCTAGCTTTTTCCAGATACACAATTATGACCTCACACTGATGACATCCTCCTTTGAGGAGATACCTATGACACACACAGTTAATGGGACCACCCCTTTAGTTAAGTTTCTGAAAATTCATTTGTAAGTGGCTGACTTCTCCAGTCTTGACAGTGTCAAGAAGCAGCTTTTAGTCTTCTTAGTTCCCATACTATTAAAACAAGCCCAATGTGTTTGAAACACCTTTATATTCTGGAGGCAACATTTCCTCATATACACATATTTTTTTTTTTTTGGCTCAGTAACTTCCAAATAGGCCCCTTGTATAATACTCGCTGTGTCAAAAGATTCTAGAATCTGACTAAATTGCCATAGGACACGCATTCATATATGGCCACTGAGACTCCTTCACTGTTCAAACTTTAGCAACCTTCTCTCCTGTATCTTGGAGTCCCTAACCCATCAGAGACGGCCTTAGTTTCATGGGCTTCTGATACAAGTAACTGCACACCTTGGCCCATTGCTGTATGCCCTTAGTATAGCAATTGTGGGTACATGCTGGACTTGCCAGTAAATGTAGACTATCTCGGATGTTGAACCTATGACCTTCCATATCAGGTTGCCCACTTGGCCATTGATTATGGAAGTAGCACTCTGCAAGCTCAGCATGGCTAGTGAGGCCTCCTTGCTACAGGATGGAGCTGAACCTGGGCCCTCTGCATACCCTATCTTCAAGAGAGGGTGTCTCCCCCTGTGCTCAGCCCCCTGTCAGATGCCTCACTGCTACAAGAGTTCATCTCTTAGAAGCCTTTGACACCAGCAGATCCCCTTAGGATCAACACAGTGAAAACCAAAGGGAGTTCATTCACTGAACCAATGGTATCATCTCAATTACGCTTGATGGAGCTTTCTTGAAAGTTGCTATTTTTCATCTCTTAATCAGAATGTTCCTAATAAAGGACTGACCCAAAGGTCAGATCCAGTGTTCAAACTTTAGGCAGTTACTTTAGCAGAGGATGTGTTGGCCAACAATTGGCCTCATGGTCACACCTTTATAGATCTTTGGGCCATTGCCAATGGGTTGATTATCTATTCTGGCCAAATCATACAACACTTATCCAACGTTGTCTCACTTAGTGTAAAGAACTCACAGAACGTCTTGCCTCCTGAGAGAGTACACCCAAAATATAAATCAAGGTCATACATTTTCTGCACATACTAAAGCCACAATACAATGTTTCACCATGGCACTCTTTATCCTCTTTGGAGTGCTACAAATAGAGAGAAATCCAGACACTCATTTTACTTTTGAGAATACACAATACTAGTTGCTGAACAAGACTTTCAATGGAACAGTCACCTCCTTTACTGATCTAATGCTGCAGCTGCCATAATGTCTTCCATAAACAAGTCCAAATTAAATTAGCCATGAAATGTTTTAATTATCAAAGAAACAATATGGGTACATTGTAAAAGAGATTGATCCCATTGTTTTACTCAGTTTTTTTTTTTTTTACTTTATAATGGACAAATAAAATTTGCATATGTTTCACAGGGGGTTGGTCAGTTTTCCCATCACCACTTGTAAAAGATATTACTTTTCTCCATTGTATATTTCTGCCTCTTTTGTCAGAGATAAGTATCCATAGGTGCATAGATTCATTTCTGGGCTTTCTTTTTTGTTCCATTGATCTATATTTCTGTCTTTGTGCTAGTACCATACTGTCTGACTATAGCTTTCTCATATATTCTGAAGTCAGGCAGGTTGACTCCTCCAGTTCCATTCTTCTTTCTCAAGATTGCTTTGGGTATTTGAGGTCTTTTGTGCTTCCATACAAATTGTGAAATTTTCTGTTCCATAAAAAATACTGTTGGCAGCTTGATAGGGAATGTATTGAATCTATAGATTGCTTTGTGTAATATATTCATTTTCACTGTATTGATTATTTCAATCTATGAACACAGTATATTTCTCCATCTATTTTTACCATCTTTGATTTCTTTCAGCAGTGTTTTATAGTTTTCTATACATATGTCTTTTGTTTCTTTAGGTAAATTTTTTCCTAAGTATTTTATTCTTTTCATTGAAATGGTGAATGGGATTGTTTCCTTTATATCTCTGTTTTCTCATTGTTATTATACAGGAATGCAAGGAATTTCTGTGTGCTAATTTTATATCCTGTAACTTTACTTTATTCATTGGTTAGCT
>NW_011484865.1:1472-2537 GCF_000754665.1 Bison bison bison | reverse complement strand
TTTCTTTGTTTGCCAGGTAAATTTATTGTACTTCATTTTTGTTGGACTGTTTTGATTTTGCTTGTGGGTGTCTATTTATATGGGTATATTCAGTCACACTTTTTATTGTTGCTACAAACCTCTGTCTCTACGTTGGGCTTTTGCAGTTCTTTAGAATTTTTCTGTTTTTTCTTTTTTTCTTTCTTCTTCCTTTTTTTTTCTTTTCTCTTTTTTATAATTTTAATTTTTTTAAAACCTATTACATTCTTTCTATGATTATTCCTTTGTTTGTCTTCCCTACTGTACTTTCCCCCTTACAGTTAATCTTTAATGTATGCAAATATTCTTCATCTACCTCTATTTAACTTTGCATATCTATTCTTTTTTTCTTTTCTTTCTTTCCTTTCCTCTAAATATATTTGTTAGTTTTGTTTTCATTGCTTTATTTCCCACTTGGCACATTGTTCTAGGTTTATTTTCCACTTTAGGCTTTAGTTAGTTTTGTTCTTAACTGTTAAATACAATTTTTGATTTCCTTTGTTTGCAGGGTCAATCTGCTGTATTTTATTTTTGTTAGATAGCTTTGACTTGCTCATGGATATATATGTATATGTGCATATTCCATTATTTTAATTATTATTTGCCTGATTTTGTAACTGCCATTTGTCTGGGGTTCATCTTTGGCTTCTCATTTTTGGATATTTGTTTTAATCTCCCTTAATGCCAGAACAAACCACTTGTGGAATCTTCGTTCCTGACCAGAGATCAAGCCCTGTACCTTTGGAGTAGGAGCACTGGCTCCAAGCATCTAGACTATCAAAGAACTAACCCTTGGGAGTATCAAATAGTGAGAAGAAACACAAAGGAAACCACTTGAATGCAAGACCCAGCATCACTCATCCACCAGTAGGACCCTGTGTAGGACGCCTCATCTAAATAACAAGAAAACAAAAATACAAACCCAATCATCAACAGATAGGACTACCACCTCACTCAGCCTTGCCCATGAGAGGAAAGATAAACAAACAAACAAAACTCAGTACAAATCTCACCCTATAAGAAGCTTACACAAACCACTGGACCAAC
>NW_011484865.1:556-1372 GCF_000754665.1 Bison bison bison | reverse complement strand
TACCAGGCTCCTCTGTCCATGGGATTTTCCAGGCAATAGTACTGGAGTGGATTTCCATTTCCTTCTCCAAGGGATCTTCCCAAACCAGGGATTGAACCCAGGTCTCCCGCATTGTAGACAGACGCTTTACCATCTGAGGCACCAGGGAAGTCCCAACCTTAGGAGGGCAGAAAATAAAAGGAAGAAAGAATTCAACCTTGAAGCCTGGGAAAAGGAGACCTCAAACACAAAAAGTTAAAAAAAATAATGAAAAGGCAGAGAAATACTATAAATATGAAGGAACAAACTCGAAACTCAAAATTGCAAAAAAATCAAGAGGAAATAGGCAAACTACCTGAAAAATAATTCAGAATAATGAGAGTAAAGATGATCAAAACCTTGAAAACAAAATGGAGAAAATGCAAGAATCAATTAACAAAGACCTAAAAGAATTAAAGAATAAGCATACAGAGACAAACAACACAATTATTGAAGTTAAAACTACGAAGGAATCAATAACAGAATATCTGAAGCAGAAGAATGAATCAGTGAGCTGGAAGATAAAAAGTTGGAAATAACTTCTGAAGAGCAGAATAAAGTAAAAACAATGAGAAGAACTGAGGATAGTATCAGAAACCTCTGGGACAATATCAAACACACCAACATTTGAATTATAGAGGTCCCAGAAGAAGAAGAGGAAAAGAAAGGTTTTGAGAAAAAAATTTTAAGAGATTATAGATGAAAATTTTTCCAGCATGGGAAAGGAAATAGTCAATCAAGTCCAAGAGGCACAAAGAGTCCCATACAGGATAACCCTAAGGAGAAACAAGCCAAGAC
>NW_011484865.1:0-456 GCF_000754665.1 Bison bison bison | reverse complement strand
CTGAAAGGGAAAAATACTACAGTCAAGATTACTGTACCTGGCAAGGATCTCATTCAAAACTCATGGAGAAATAAAAAGCTTTTCAGAAAAAAAAAAAAGTTAAGAGAATTCAGTACAACAAAACCAGCTTTACAATAAATGTTAAAGGGACTTATATAGTTAAGAAATACACAGAGAAGAAAAAAGATCTACAAAAGCAACCCCAAACAATCAAGAAAATGGCAATAGGAACATATATATCAATAATTACTTTAAATGTAAATAGACTAAATGCTCCAACCAAAAGACACAGACTGGCTGAATGGATAAAAAAACAAGACCCATATATATGCTGTCTACAAGAAACCTGCTTCAGACCTCAAGACACATATAGACTGAAAGTGAGAGGATGGAAAAATATATTCTATGCAAATGGGAAGCAAAAGAAAGCTGGAGTAGAAATCCTCATATCAGACA
>NW_011484864.1:14108-15757 GCF_000754665.1 Bison bison bison | reverse complement strand
TGGAGAGGTAAAGGTAGACATTCAGAAACAGGGCCATAGAAAGAAAGCATGTGGATTATGAGAGTGGGAATGTTAAGCCTCAAGAAATCACTCATGTAAATGAAGTTAGTGAAAAACAAGTTTTAAGATACTTACCACTTTTTGTCTGGGGTCCTTTAGAAAGATAAAATGGGAAATTTAAGGGCAATATCATGGAAATGGTATATCAAGAAACAAAATTTATTGTAAAAGTCATATTTAAATTTTAAGTATCCAAATGCAGATACACACACACACACACACACAGTGGCTGAGAGCTCACTTGGTTAAGAGACTATTCTCCAAAGGCAAATAAGGATAAAAAATAAAAGTATTGTATTAATTGTGAAAAAAATTAAAATAATAATTCTAAAGTTTTCAGTTAAAGAAATGTTATTTACCTATATTGTAGGTACTAGTCTTGTTATTATTTGGCTTATTAGCTCTAATAAACACCTGTGCTTTTACTACATAGATGCAGTCAACTTCGTTACTGCTATACCTAAGAGAGATTGCAACAACAGGACAAATCACAGAATGTGGGAAATTCAGTAACAAATGAATATGTCACACAGCCATTGAAAAGACAAAAAGTTGCGACCGATTATAGAAGAATATTAGTATCCTGACTTTGAGGAAGATAATGATTCAGCACTGAAAACAAACGTTCAATGCCAAAAGAAACTATGACTCAATATCCAGGTCGTAGTACATTATGTAATAATGTAAGAAGTAACATGTCAGGAATGGAGTAGGACACATTTTTCAAACACTGCCATCGTCTTCTGTGGGGCCTAACCAATACACATTTCTGAAAATCAGAATCATGAGATTCAAAGGCCATTTCACCACTAGAGAGGAAATATAGTCTTTCTTGGTGGTTCAGATGGTAAAGAATCTGCCTGCAATACAGGAGACCTATGTTCCATCCCTGGGTCGGTAAGATCCCCCGGAGAAGGGAACGGTTATCCACTCCAGTATTCTTGCCTGGAGAATTCCATGGACAGAGGAGTCTGGTGGGTGACTAACACTTGCACTATTCACTTTTTTCAGGTTGCACTTCCATATATGTCCAGGTTCCAAAAAGAATAAGATTGAAAATGATACCATGCAAAGAGGTAGCATAGCTTGCCCTCATGATAAAAGTCATTTCAATAATTGGTCTTGCCTTACTCCATTGTCCTTTTTAAGAACATGCAGACAACAAAGATAACTCATTTGCAAGAGAGGTACTTGAAAGACATGAGGAGGGACCGAGTCCCTCTGTCCACAAATCTACCTGTAAGAGTAGTCATTTAACTCCTGTCAAATACATTTATTTGGTATTACTGAGTTGAATTTTCTTTGAAATAAAAATTGTCACTGAAAACTGTCTTTAAAGGATACCAAAATTATTAAAATTTTATCCACTTTTAGAAAAAAAATTCTCAGTGACTCCCTAACACAATGGTTTCATTATCTTTTATATCAAAAATTGAGACTTGAAAGAGAATACAAACAAGTGAACATTTCCTGAGATACAAATATAATATTGGAGATATTAAATTCAGGAATGTTTGGATAAGATACTCAAGCTCAGTGGAAGAATGTGCCTCAAGTTTATGGATGAAGGAAGAATATCAGAATACATA
>NW_011484864.1:9411-10841 GCF_000754665.1 Bison bison bison | reverse complement strand
ATCAAGTGTATGGATATTGTCCTTTGAACTTGAAAGGTCACAGAGATTCTACATCAGTGATTATTTGCAGGAGAACATATACAGGATGAAAATGATGTGGTGATCACCTAACATAACTCAATTTTACAAAAATCAAAATCAAATCAAGTCTCTGGAGACATACGAATTTTTTCACAGCTAATGTTTACAGAAATAAAAGGTCTCCAAAGAAACCAAGGAATGGGAAGAGACGGAATTATGTAAAAAAGAAAAATTTACAATTGTTGTAGTCTATATAAAATATCAGTAAATAAAGGGAGAAAAATGAGTCAATGAATGGAATATAAATAGAAAGGCAGACAATGTTACAATTATTTATAGGTTTATGGGGTAGAGAGTGTCAGAAATATTTACCAAATATTTTTAGAAGATCCCCTGAAAAAAAAAAAAAGAGAAGATCTATGTAATTATTTAAAAAAACAAAGACAGTTCACCTTATTTAAAATATTGCTTGTAAAAATTAAAGTTATTCTGAGTCTCATACATACAAATACAAGAACAGTAAGACACATATGGAACATAAATATACACAGGAGCACACAGACATACACACATTTAACACAGTCAGAAGACCAAAACCTCACTTTGCTCAAGGATATGCTCTAGAAATCAAGAGGGGCATAAAGTAAGTCATTTTACTATTTTGAGAAAGAATGTTAGGAATTTTAATTGTAGAAGTAATCTTTTTAAATAGTTCATGGTCTCTTTTGTCATGAATTAGACTTTCATTATTCAGTTTTTGCTTCTGGTAGGTCCATACCATTTCTGTCCTTTATGGTGCCCATCTTAATGTGGAAAATTCTTAGAGATGGGAATACAAGACCACCTCACTTGCCTTTTGAGATATCTATATGCAAGTCAAGAAGCAACAGTAAGAACTGGACATGGAACAACAGACTGGTTCCAAATTGGGAAAGGAGTACGTGAAGGCTGTTTATTGTCACCCTGCTATTTAACTTATATGCAGAGTACATCATGAGAAACACTGGGCTGGATGAAGCACAAGCTGGAATCAAGATTGCCAGGAGAAATATCAATAATGTCAGATATGCAGATGACACCACCCTTATGGCAGAAAGCTAAGAAGAACTGAAGAGCCTCTTTATGAAAGTGAAAAAGGAGAGTGAAAAAGTTGGCTTAAAACTCAACATGAGAAAACTAAGACCATGGAATCCAGTCCCATCACATCATGGCAAATAGATGGGAAAACAATGGAAACAGTGACAGACTTTATTTTCCTGGGCTCCAAGAGCGTCTCTTGGACAGCAAGGAAATCCAATCAGTCAAACCCAAAGGAAACCAGTCCTGAATAGTCATTGGAATGACTGATGCAGAAGCTGAAACTCCAATCCTTTGTCTACCTGATGCAAAGAACTGTTTCGTTGGAAGAG
>NW_011484864.1:4649-6283 GCF_000754665.1 Bison bison bison | reverse complement strand
CCATGGACTGTAGCCTGCCAGGCTCCTCTGTCCATGGGATTCTTCAGGCAAGAATACTGGAGTGGGCTGCCAGTTCCCCCTCCAGGGGATCTTCCAGACCAAGGGCTTGAACCCAGATCTCCTGCATTGCAAGCAGATTTTTTATCGTCTGAGAGGTACACAGCAGTTGAACATACCCTGTGAGTTAAATTCTTTCTACAAATATGAACTTGGAACTGAAGATTAATAAAATAAATTGTTTCATTGCAAAGGTAAAAGAGAAAGAACAGCAGTTACATACATGAAAATTTTCATGAGAATCATGAAAGAATATTCATATACTTTGTAAGTGTTCTTTATATATTCTAGATGTTATTGTTGTTGTTTAGTCGCTGAGTCATGTTGGACTACTTTGCCACCCCATGGACTGTAGTCCACCAGCCTCCTCTGTCTGCGGAATTTCCTAGGCAAGAATGCTGGAGTGGATTGCCGTTTCCTTTTCCATGGGATCTTCTCCACCCAGAGACTGAACCTGAATGTCCTGCATTAGCAGGTATATTTTTAACACTGAGCCACCTGGAAGGTTCAAATATTCATATACTTTGGAATGCTGGGGTAATACACTCTACCAGTGGAATAATGAGGCTCAAATTCATCTTTGACCAATGCACAATATCAGAATTGACATGTGCCTTTTTAGATAGACAAACTGAAATCAGCAAATGAGAGTCTCCTTTCATCTCTTAGATTATAAAAGCATCAGTGGTATGAAAACTGGCCCACGCACATGGCCTCTTTGATAGGAGTCCTAATATTGGATGTGTTCCAGGAAAAGGTACAAAATGGAAACAATGTCTGTATCAGACTAGTGCCCTTTATCTCATGGCCTTCTGAGTGAAATCATACTCAACAGAAAAAGCTAATGACATAGGGAAAGAGCACTTTGGAATGAAAAGAAAGGAATATAGAAAATACAAAAAAGAGACAAGTTGTAAGAAGATAAACTTAATCTGGGAAAACTCTGTAAGGTGTTAATTGAGAAAGTGAAGATAGACCCTCAGGAGCAGCATGAATGGGTGACTGACATCGGATGAAAAAGCAGGGAATGTTAAGGCAACAGGAGAGCAGTCATTCTACTCAGGTAGGGAAGAGGTTCACAGGATTTCAGAAAATTTACCATATGATGGCCAATGTTGTTATGAAATGAAAATGGAGAGATCAATTAAATATTATGGAGAATGTGAAAAATTCCAACTTAATGCAAAATTTATACATAATAATAAACCAATGAGGACAATGATGCACACACACACACACACACATTCAAATGCTGTGATATATAGGGCTGGTTTTACCCTGAGGGGATACGCCCTGAAATAAAAATGTTATTAAATTAGTGAATTTAGTGATCTGCGAGAAAATTTTCCCATGGTTACCTTTTAAAATGTTCCTTATCCTTTTAGACATTACTTAGGGTTTTATTATTCAATTTGTATGATTTCATAAGTACACTGATTTTCAATTTACATGCACTGTATTGACTATTTATTATACAATCTGTTTTCCACAGTAAATACTAGATGAGTGGATCTCGAAGCACTGCTTCCAGAGATACTACAGAGAAATTTACCTGGGCACCTCAATTCACTTTTTAA
>NW_011484864.1:0-1562 GCF_000754665.1 Bison bison bison | reverse complement strand
ACATTTATAGGAACTACCTTTGACTTCTTCACATTCATGAATAAAATAATTGAGAAAAGCAAATCAATACGAGGGCACAATATCAAGAAGGGAGGAGGATAAAGATTTTATTCACTTCTATAGTGTATAGAGCTCCTATCTTTGCATGTGTTTCAGAAAGACAAGCAAACATGCCTATCAACTTGGTTGCCCTTCAGCTCACCAGTTTCTCTGTGAAAATATTGCAATTCTCTAGAAACAGAAAAAGTCAATGTCCATAGGTAAAGAACGGTATGGAATAAATGAAGTAAGAATGGAATATGAAAGAAGTGTGTGAAATTAAAAGGAAGTTAACTTTTCATAACTTAAGAAAGAAGTGCATAAATAATTAATTGAGAAGGAAGGTAGATATCCAGGAGAAGAGCAGCTCAATGGATGGTTTATAGGTTAAAAGGCAAAAGACATCAATACAAATAGAAACTATCATTTTGATGGGCTTGGGAGGAAGAGGTTTTTGAAAATTTACCTGATTTCACTGGAGTTTTTTCTGAAAAAGAAAATGAAAAGATCAAAATAAACATAAAATTAAAAAAGGGAAGGTAATTCAAATTTAATGCAAATGTTATCTTTCAAGTTGAACCCATGGATATGTGCAAATACACACATGTATATGCCATTGCAGGAAGGCAAACAGACTCACACACTTATACACGTGCCCAATAGTTGAGAACCCAGTTTTATCCAGTGAGTATTTTTCTCAAAGTGAAAATGGACATAAAATTAGTCAGTATTCTGATTTGAGAGAACTTTTTAGAAACTGCAGTTCTCATGCTCACCTTAAAAATGTTCCTTCTCCTGTTTGAGATAATTAGGCCTTTTTTATTCAGTTCATATGTTGTTATAAGTACTTTGCCTTTTAATATGTGCATTCAATCTTGTTATTATGACATTTATATGGTATAAAATAGCCACAAAACTGAACTGGAGGATCTTAAACCACTGCTTCCAGAGGTAACATAGGGTATACCACCTGGGCTCCTCTATTAAGAATATTTACACTACTCGAGGAATATATAATATGGTGCATGTAAATTTATCTTTTGCTGCTATTGTTGTTGTTCAGTCGTCCCGCCTTGTCTGACTGTTTGCAACCCCATGGACAGCGGTTCGCCAAACCTCCATCAGATCAGATCAGTCGCTCAGTCGTGTCCGACTCTTTGCGACCCCATGAATCGCAGCACGCCAGGCCTCCCTGTCCATCACCAATGCCCGGAGTTCACTCAGACTCACGTCCATCGAGTCAGTGATGCCATCCAGCCATCTCATCTTCTTTCGTCTCCTTCTCCTCCTGCCCCCAATCCCTCCCAGCATCAGAGTCTTTTCCAATGAGTCAACTCTTCGCATGAGGTGGCCAAAGTACTGGAGTTTCAGCTTTAGCATCATTCCTTCCAAAGAAATCCCGGGGCTGATCTCCTTCAGAATGGACTGGTTGGATCTCCTTGCAGTTAAAGGGACTCTCAAGAGTCTTCTCCAACACCACAGTTCAAAAGCATCAATTCTTTGGCGCTCAGCCTACTTCACAG
>NW_011484863.1:2542-25867 GCF_000754665.1 Bison bison bison | reverse complement strand
TTTTTTTTTTTAATTGCTAACTCCGGGAGTTGGTGATGGACAGGGAGGCCTGGCATGCTGCGATTCATGGGGTCGCAAAGAGTCGGACAGGACTGAGCGACTGATCTGATCTGATGTTTGTCATAGCTTTTCTTCCAAGGAGCTAGCTTCTTCTAATTTTGTGGCTACATTCACCTTCCACAGTGATTTTGGAGTTCAAGAAAATAAAATCTGCTGTTATTTTCACTTTTTCTCCATTTGTTTGCCATGAAGTGATGGGACCAGATGTCACCATGTTAATTTTTTGAATGTTGAGTTTTAAGCCAGCCTTTTCACTCTCCTCTTTCACCATCATCAAGAGGCTATTCATTTTCTGCCGTTAGGGTGGTAGCATCTGCATATCTGAGGTTGTCACTATTTCTCCCAGCAATCTTGATTCCAGATTGTGCTTCATCCAGCCCAGCATTTTTCATGATGTACTCTGCATTTAAGTTAACTAAGCAGGGTGACAGTATACAATCTTGACGTACTCCTTTCCCTATTCGGAACCAGTCTCTTGTTCCATACTCAGTTCTAACTGCTGCTTCTTGACCTGCAAACAGATTTCTCAAGAGGAAGGTCAGATTGTCTGGCATTCCCTTCTCTTTAAGAATTTTTCAGAGTTTGCTGTGGTCCACACAGTCAAAGGTCTCATCACTTCATGGCAAATAGATGAGGAAACAATGGAAACAGTGACAGACTTTGTTTTCCTGAGCTCCAAAGTCACTGCATATGGTGACTGCAGCCATGAAATTAAAAGATGCTTGCTCTTTGGAAGAAAAGCTGTGACAAACCTAAATGGCATATTAAAAAGCAGAGACATAACTTTGCCAACAAAGGTCAGTGGAGTCAAGGCTATGGTTCTTTCACTAGTCATGTATGGATGTGAGTGGAGAAGGCAATGGGACCCCTCTCCAGTACTTTGCCTGGAAAATCCCATGGATGGAGGAGCCTGGTAGGCTACAGTCCATGGGGTGGCTAAGAGTCAGACATGACTGAGCGACTTCACTTTCACTTTTCACTTTCATGCATTGGAGAAGGAAATGGCAACCCACTCCAGTGTTCTTGCCTGGAGAATCCCAGGGAAGGGGGAGCCCGGTGGCTGCTGTCTATGGGGTCACACAGGGTCGGACATGACTGAAGTGACTTAGCAGCAGCAGCAGCATAGATGTGAGAGTTCGACCATAAAGAAGGCTGAGCAACAAAGACTTGATGCTTTTGAACTGTGGTGTTGGAGAAGACTCCTGAGAGTCCCTTGGACTGCATCGAGATCAAGCCAGTCAGTCCTATAGGAAATCAACACTGGATATTCACTGGAAGGACTGATGAAAGTGAAGATCAAATACTTTGACCACCTTATGGGAAGAGCCGACTCATTAGAATACACCCTAATGCTGGTAAACATTGAAGGCAGGAGGAGAAGGGGATGACAGAGAATGAGATGGTTTGATGGCATCACAGACTCAATGGACTTGAGCTTGAGCAAGCTCTAGGAGATGGTGAAGGACAGAGAAGCCTGGTGTGCTGCAGTCTATGGGGTCGCAAAAAGTGAACACAACTCCCCAACAACAAATTACTGTTTGTCTTGCTTGATTTTTTTCTTGTTTCCGCAGTTTTTCACTTCTAATTAAATTTGTTCTTTGAAATTCATGGAAGGTCAAGACCTAAAGCTTTTCTACAAATAAGAGACAGGGTACATTGGAGGTGGGGGGTGGTGGGGGTGATCTGTCCCTGGGAAAGCCCTGCAGGGTCCTGCTCAGTTATACGATGAAACAGACTAACAGTTCCAAGTGTTCCGTAGAAATGGAAATGCCGATACTGTTAGTGGAAATACACATTGCTTCAATCAGTTTGAAAAAGCACTTGACTGTACCTGCATATTAGAATGGGTCAGTCAGTAACAAATCTGCCTGCAATGCAGGAGATACAGGTTTGAACCCTGGGTCAGAAAAATCCTCTGGAGAAGGAAACGCCAACCCATTGTGTTATTTTTTCCTGGAAAATCCTATGGACAGTGGAGCCTGGTGGGCTAGGGTCTATGGTGTTGCAAGAGTTCAATACCACTTAGAAACTAAACCACTACCACATACATTATCAGAAAATTTTATGTCTAGACATACAGATATAGCTATCCTAGAGAAATTACTATGAAAGATACACACAGGTTCATAGGCAGCTTATTAAAAAAGGCAAAATAAGAGCCTCAAATTTCAGGCACAGTAAAATGGACATATAAGACTATGCCCATTCATCCAAGGGAATTCTTGGATTCAAGCAATGAAAAAGAATGTTCCACAGCTACATACAATAAGAATGCATCTCACTTATTTAAAAGAAAACCAAGACCAGGGGAACATAGACTCTATTGTGTGACTCTATTTATTTAAAATTTGAAACAAATGAAAATGAATATCTGGTGCTAGAGGTCAGAGAAGTGGTTACTTTGGGGAGCAGAGAGTGGCCAGGAAGGAACATGGAGATTTCAAAGCTACTTGATGGTAAAGAGATGAAGCAAGTACAATCTTAGGTACAGTAAAAGCAGACTTTATTTTCTTGGCTCCAAAATAACTGTGGATGGTTACAGAGGCCATGAAATTAAAAGATGCTCACTCTTTGGAAGAAAAGTTGTGACAAACTTAGACAGTATATTAAAAGACAGAGGCATTTACTTTGCCAACAAATGTCCATAAAGTCAAAGCTATGGTTTTCCCAGTAGTTAGATACAGATGGAAGAGCTGAACCATAAGGAAGGCTGAGTGCTGAAGAATTGATCTTTTCGAACTGTGGTGCTGGAGAATGGGGAAGACTCTTGAGAGTCCCTTGGACTGCAAGGAGATCCAACAAGTCAATCCTAAGGGAAATGAACCCTGAATATTTAGTGGAAGTACTGATGCTGAAAGACCAATACTTTGGCCTCCTTATGGGAAGAGTCAACTCATTGGAAAAAAAACAAAAAAAAAAAAACAAAAAACGCTGATACTGGGAAATATTGAAGGCAGGAGCAGAAGGCGTGACAGAAGACGAGATGGTTGGATGGCATCAGCAACCCAATGGAAGGAGTTTGAGCAAGCTTTGGGAGATGGTGATGGACAGGGAAGCCTGGCATACTGAAATTCATAGGGTCACAGGGAGTCAGACACAACTGAGAAACTGAACAGCAAAAGCCAAGCAGGGTCTTTATGTACAGCTGGCTGAACCTCAATAGGGCTTTTTTTAATTTCTGGAGGTGGGTAGAACATAATTTTTTAGCCAGATCCCTTACTGCAACACGTCTGGAATATTTTGTGTTCATAGTCAATCTTCTTTGTAGTTTTTCTGGGTGTCACTTGGGAGTCAGTGTTCCTCACAATGATGGATGCTGTCTCTCTCAGTCCCAGCTGAACTGAAGTTTGGATCAATGGCTTCTGTTTCAGGAGGCAATCCTCACAATTACTCTGGCTTTTTGAATGACGGATGATTCTTGATTTTGTGCTCTGTCTTTTCCTTCAGGTTCAAACACTGTTCCAGCACTTGGAACATGGAAAGACCCTCTTGTTTCAGTGCCTCCAAGCGTGATTTACGAAGGATGTCACCAGTTTGAAAATTTCGAGGCAAAACAGACAAAGCAAATTGTTCATGTTTCCATGCCATGTTCTAAAATGTGTCTCTACATCGGCCAAGGCTGACAATCTGTAATTGCACACGGCACGGCACACATAGGGCATTTTTCCAGGTTTGTGACTGTCCTTCATGTGCTGTAAGAGAACCTTATTTGCTTTGAAGGACAATTCACAGATATTACAGACCGTGAAGGGCTCCCGGGAAGCGTGGACACTCTCAATGTGACACTGCAGCTGGAACAGGGTGGGAAACTGGTGGTGGCAGTGCTGGCAGGTAGTGTGGATTTCCCAGCTGTCACCCTTCTGCCTCCCAAGCTCCAGATGGTTCCTCACGTGGGTCATAAACTTGACATTTTTTAGAACTCTCAAGCAGCTGAGGCATTTAAAGGCTGTGTGAATCTTCTGTTCTGGCTGCTCATCTCTTGTATGCTGTCCATAGTCAAAGTCATCAAGTAACATGATCAGATTTCCTTTCATGGGATCAACAGTCTTGCTCTGACATGCAAGAGTCAAAACATCCGTTTTCTCCAGCCCTTCCAAACTACATGTTCTGTCTGGATCCATAAGACTGAAGCATGCCTGGTCATTTGTGTGAGTCCGTGAAAATGATGCCCCACCGTGAACATGGCTCGGTGAGGTTGGGAGATCTTCCAAGGTCATAATTGTGTCCTTTGTAGGAGAGATACCTGGAGGGGCCATGGTGGAGGCAAGTCCCCCTGGGATTCTATCGCTGAGTTTGGGTCTTTTGGGACTCCCACTGTTACATTTTTACATCTGAAGTGGGACACTGCTTTGAATTAAGAGGACTTTCATCCTTGCCTCCTAATGAGAGAATAGCTCCAGATAGACAATGAGGCTGCGAAGAGAGCAATTCTGAATTGTGAAGGTGAAGCACAGCTTCCAGAGAGCTCGTTTTATAATCAGGTTTAGATGAAGGCTCGAAAATAATAGGACTGTCTCTTCCTCCCCATTCAGACTGAGAAGCTGGTGATACGGCCACTGGCTCTGATACTGAGGTCCTGAGATTTGCAGGTTGCAACGTGTAGGAGGGATCTGGACTCACATGGCCCTTCTTTCTTCTTGAAGATGAGTCCTTGGTCACTCTGTTCAAAATGTTAGAAATGACTGGCTTTGAACCTGAAATCACTCTGACAAAGAGGGTTTCAGCATCCTTATTGACATGCTGCACTCCAACAAAGATGACTTCAGCATCATCATTGTCCTCATCTCTGGATTTGGACCCTGCGGTCTTTTTCTTGGGTTGTGGTGGTGCTTGTGCTTCCTCACACAGGAAGAGATGGGCCATTTTACAATCACTTTTGGCTTCAAGTGGCCCCTTCTAGTGTTTTTTCCACCTACAGGCAACCACAGGACAAGGTCATCCCCTCTGATCTCAGGTGTCACTCTCTGTGGTTTCAGTTAACCCTCAGTTGTTCAACGAAAATATTAAATGGAAAACTCCAGAAGTATATAGCTCATAAGTTTTAAATTGCATGTCATTCTGAGGAGTGTGATTGGAATCTCACACCATCCTGCTTCCTCCTGCCCAGAATGTGAATCATCCGTAGTCCAGCACATCTCACCCATTTGTCACTCGGTTACCGCAATGACTGTTGAGATGTCACAGGGCTTGTGACCAAGTCACCCTTATTTTACTCAATAATGGCCCCAAACCATAAGTGGAGTGATGCTTGCCATTTAGATATGCCATAGAGAATCCATTAAGTGCTACCTTTAAGTGAAAAGATCAAAGTTCTCAATTTGATATAAAAAGAAAAAAAATTGTATGCTGAGGTTGCTAATATCTGTGGTGAATGTGAAGCAGAGAAAATAAATCTGGGTTAGTTTTGCTGTCAAACCTCAAACTGCAAAAGGTATGGCCACAGAGCATAGTGCTTAGTTAGGGTGAAAAAAAAAATCACTAAATCAGTACAGTAATATGTGTTACACAGAGACTACATTACAAAATTCTTATAAAAATATATTGCTATAATTGTTCTATGTTATTATTACACCTTCCCTGGTGGCTCAGTTGGTAAAGTGTCTGCCTACAATTTGGGAGACCTGGGTTCGATCCCTGGGTCAGGAAGATTCTCTAGAGAAGGAAATAGCAACCCACTCCAGAATTTTTGCCTGGGAAATCCCATCGACAGAGGAGCGTAGTAAGCTGCGGTCCATGGGGTCGCAAAGAGCTGGACATGACTGAGGGACTTCACTTTCACTTTCCTGTTATTATTAGGCAGTTGCCAATCTCTTACTGTGCTTTTATAAAATAAACTGCATCACAGGTATGTTTGTACAGAAAAATCATTTTGTATATAGGGTTTGATACTATATGAGGCTACAGATATCCACTGGGGGTCTTGGAACTTATTCTCTGCAGATAAGTGGTGATGATTTTATTTCTTTCAAAAGACCAAATTAGTACCTGATTTAATCATTGGCTGAAACATTGAGATAACTATTAACACCCTTAGACATGAGGAAACATCTCAAACTCATTTTAGTGACATGACCATTTTAAACTTCCTTCTCCAGCCCCCACTTTTGCCTTGTCTCCCCATGGTGGCCCCAGTGCTCCTGTTAAACTCTACAGGAGAGCTGGTAGGCACTGTTTTGCTTATAGATGTCCAATCTCACTCAGAAATGCTGACCAACATAAAATGTCCAAAAGAGCCCCCAGCTGTCCCTTGGGGATGCCCCTCACTCCCTCCACTCTCTGAGTCCAGAAGGCACCAGACTCTATACATGGATCAAAAATATTAAAAAAAAAAATTCTAGAAAGTTCTAATAGCAAAACTTGAACCTGCCTCATGCTGGCAACTATATATACATACACATACATACATATATGCACATATACACACACATGTATATGCATATACATATGTGTGTACATATATGTATATGTGTATATATGTACACACACATATATGTATATATACATACATGTATATATACCTATACATATATATATACATATATGTGTGTATATATATAGCATTTACATTGTACTTGAAACTACATATACATATATATGTATGTATATATACATACATGTATATATATACCTATACATATACATATATACATGTATATATATACCTATACATATATATACATATATGTGTATATATATATAGCATTTACATTGTACTTGAAACTATTTACACAGCATTGACATTGTATTAGGTATTACAAGGAATGTGGAGATGATTTAAAGCACGTGGGAGCATCCCCTTAAGTTATATGCAAAGACTACACCATTTTATATAAGGAACTTGAGCATCCATAGATTTTGGTATCTGCGGGTGCAGGGTTCCCAGACCCAATCTCCCAAGGGTACCGAGGAGAGAGGACAGGGTCTTCTCAGGACTTCTGCTGCTCCCCCTGCCTTGGACACTGTCTCAAGTACCATCACCCAACTCCTGACCTGCCTCACTCCACAGTTTCTCTGCCAGGCTTCCCTGACCATGATGTTAGAAATCACAGCCTCCCCCAACTCACATGCCATATTCACCTCCAGAGCTATTGGGTTGCTGTATTTTTGTTTCTAGAACAACATGTGATGTCTGTCAGTGTTACATGTCTGCTGCATAAATAAATAGTAACTGTTATTAATACAATCATTTATCTGTACCACAGCCTCAACCCACTAATTCCTGGCTCCCCAGGTTCTTACACTTGATCTTAGCAAAAAAGCAGAGAAGAAATTTCTCCAAGCATTTAATGAATTCCAAATCTTAATGAATTAACAGTATCATGCAAGGGAGAAAGTCAGCCAGTATATAGTTGGATGCTGACAGGGGCAGTAGTGGTCATTGAAATAAAAGGTTTGTAGCACAATTTCTCTCCATATAATACATTTGTTGATAGCTTCCATGCCATTAGCACATTTCATTGACATTAAGGGACATTCTAAAATTTACATTTGACCATTTCTGATCATTTCTGAACAGATCGCATTTCATCAGTAGCATATCATAGTTTGTTTGGTTGTTCGTAAATGATAGCCCTAGCGGCAAAGTTCCCTCCTGCCAGTGCAGGAGAAGTAAGAGATGAGGGTTCCATCCCTGGGTCAGGAAGATCCCCTGGAGGAGGGCATGGCAACCCACTGCAGTATTCCTGCCTGAAGAATCCTATGGACAGAGGAGCCTGGTGGGCTAGAGTCCATAGGGTTACAAGGAGTCAAACATGACTGAAGTAATGGAACACACACATATACATATGCATATAAATATATATTTTATAGTGGTATGAAAAATAATGCTGTGGGACTTCCCTGGTGATCCAGTATTTAAGACTCCTCACTTCTAGGCCAGGGACATGGCTTCAATCCCTGTCAGAGACCTATGATCCCACATGCCACTGGGTGTGGCAAAAAAAAAAAAAAGGAATAATGCTGTATCTTACAGCTGATGTCATCTTAGATTTAATGGAAATTTATGTTTTTCATAAGCAAAATCCAGCCTACTAAGTTCATATCACAAGTCACTAATGGGATGCTAGCTGCATTATATAGGCAAATGGTTTAGACAGGAATTTACAAATTGTCTTCCTTCCTGTTTGCTTTTTCTCCCAACCAGCAAGCTAAGAATGATTTTTTTGTTTGTTCTAGTTTTTTTTTTTAACTTTTAAAAATATGTTTAATATTTTTACATTTTTTTTAAATTTGGAGGGGAAACAAAGTAATATTTTGTGACATGTGAAAATTATATGATATCTAAATTTCAGTGTCACAAATAAAATTTTATTGGAACACAGCTGTGATCACTTGCCGCTGCCAGAGGCTATTTCACACTGCTAATGGCCCTTAATACCTGGTTACTCTCTAGCCCTTTACAGAGAAATTTTGCAAACTCATGGCTGTAGAGAACAAAATGAAGCATTCCAAACCCCATGGTTCACCAGCTCCTGAAGTCCAGTTGACTCAGTGCAGCTAAACACTTCCTACTCTGAGCCCCAGTGGAGGGTGAAGCTGGAGTGTCTTTGTCTCCACGAACCAGAAAGATTTCCCTGGAAATACCAGCACCGCTTCCTGTGTTCAGTGTCTGTGAAACTCCTGCCTGGCTCTCCAAAAGCCTTTTCTCAGTGAGGCTGGATCAGGAGATTCCAAGCCTTTTAAAGCCCATTCTAATCCAATCCATGGCATCCAAACCGGGCTCCAATCAGGTTTCTGAACCAGTTTTTCCCCATGGGATCTTTCAACTAGAAACCTTTCTACCAAATTGTTAGAGAGAGGAAAGAATGTGGGTGGGGCTTCAGGGCCCCGCCCAGGGGCTGTTTTCCAGGTCTCAGTGTGGTGAGAGTCCCCACTTCCCTCTCTGGCATCCAGAGGCCCACCACCTTATCTCCAGTTTATCTGCATCTTCAGTTATTTGGGGTTCAATAGCTTAAGCGCAGGGGAAGATGGTCCACAAAGCTATTCCAACAGAGCTCGGGCTGATGTCAGGAACGTAAAAAGGCAGGGGTTCTCTTCCAATACCAGAAAATTCTCCAGCTGCAAACAGCAAACCCCTGTCCTCTTCTGGGAGCAAGAGTAGTGGGTTGGGGAGGGGAGGTGGGCAGGGTGAGGAGGGCAGGAAGCAAGCTTACTCCCAAATGATCTGCACTTGAAGACTCCGCACCCGCTGGATTTCAGGGGTCCTCACTGTGGATCTTCATGCTGAACCCCAGGGGCTTTTTCTAGGCAGGGGCTCATGCTTTCTTAAACCATGTCAGGGGTGTCAGGTCACACCCTGGTCCCCCATCCTTCTGCCTTCCTCCCTCACTCCTCCTGTTCTCTCTCCTTCCCCTTTGCACCACCTAGATTATATCTGAAGCTTTCCCTCCCACTGCCTTTACAGCCCTGTGCACACAGATTCTTAGGGGGAGGGAGGGTTTCAGAGAAGAAATATGTGTATTTCCATTCCTTATATGGTACAGAGTCACTGAATTAGAACAAAAATGAAGTTCACTGATGAACGTGATCTCAAGTGTTGTAACCAGATATATACGTTATCAAAAATACCATTCTTATCAAATCAACATGTGTTCACCTTAAATGTATGCAATATATGTCCATTACATATCAATGAAACAGGGTAAAAAACAAAACTGACCATTAGAAAGAGCTCGTTTTATACTCTTTTAAGACGGTTGATGGTGAGTGCTGTGCCTAGTTGCTCAGTTGTGTCTGGCAACCCCATAGACTGTAGCCAGCCAGGCTCCTCTATCCATGGACTTCTCCAGGCAAAAATGCTGGAGTGGGTTGCCATGTCCTTCTGCAATGTTGGTGAGTATCAAAACCCAAAGCTAGGGACTCCCCTTGTGGTCCAGTGGTTGAGAATCTGCCTTCCAATGCAGGGAATGTGGGTTTAATACGCGGTGGTTAAGATCCCACGTGCCAGAGGGCAGTAGAAAGGACGAAGGATCCTGCAGGCCATGACTAACACTCGAGACAGCCAAATAAATGAATAAAAATGTATATTTTTAAAATTCTATGCTCTTTACATTCTTCTGGATATATTTGAAAGCATGATATTAACAGTTTTATTTATTTATGAACACACCATGAGACTTCCTGCAGGATCTTAGTTTCCTGACTGGGGACTGAACCCAGGTCACCAGAGTGAAAACACTGAGCACTAAACGCTGGTTTGCCAGGGAATTCCTAGTTCAATTTACTTAAAGGGTTTATTATTACTGTATGCCAAAAGGTACATCCTTTGCTGTGTTTACACTTACAATAAAAACATTTTGGATGTCAATTTTAAAATGTTTGCAAAAACTTAGGGGAAAGGAAGGAAAATGTTGACTATGTATTTATGCTTCTAGGCTTCCCTGATGGCTAAGACAGTAAAAAGTCTGCCTGCAGTAGAGGAGACCGGGGTTTGATCCCTGGTTCAGGAAGATCTCCTGGAGAAGGGAATGGCCATCCACTTCAGTATGCTTGCCTCAAGAATTCCATGGACAGAGAAGCCTGGGAACCTGCTATCCATGGGTTTGCAAAGAGTCAAACACAACTGGATGACTAACATTTTCACTTTTATATGCTTCTAAAAATTGCTCAAATCTCAGAATCACCTGGGACATTATTAAACACAGAGATTCCAGGGCTACATATTGCACCTAAGAAACTAAAATTGCCCGAGGAGAGGGCCTGGGATTCTGAAAGTTCAATGTTTGCCTCACTTGATTCTGAAGTGAAGTGAGTCCCAGGTTGTAAAATTACCCAATACTTTGGGAAAGATTGATCTCTGGTGGTTCAGCAGTTAAGAATCCACCTGTAAATGCAGGAGACCTGGGTTCAATCAATGGGTCAGAAAGATCTCCTGGAGGAAGAAATGGCAACCCACTCCAGTATTCTTGCCTGGGAAATACCATGGACAGAGGAGCCTGGCAGGCTACAGTCTATGGGGTCACAAAAGACTCAGACACAACTTAGCAACTAAACCACAACAGTGAAAGTGAAAGTCCCTCAGTCGTGTCCAACCCTTCGTGACCCCACGGACTATATACAGTCCATGGAATCCTTCAGGCTAGAATACTGGAGTGGGTAGCCTTTCCCATCTCCAGGGGATCTTCCCAACCCAGGGCTCAAACCCAGGTCTCCCACGTTGCAGGCAGATTCTTTACCAGCTGAGGCACAAGGGAAGCCCAAACAACAATAAAAACATGCTTAAAATATCCAAGAATCTACTCCTTCAGGAGACCCTGAGGGTTGAGGGTCAGGAATTCATTTTTTTCTTCATGTGACACACCGAGCACCTGCCTTGGGAGGAGTGAGTTATTAGTAATTCAATAAACCAATCAGATGTTGTAGCTTGAGCTGGGAGCTTCATCTTCCCCACCACCCTTCAGGGATTCTAGGACCTCCACACCCTCTCTTGGGGCTTCTGGATGTCCTTCCTATTGAAGGAAGTTAGGGTATAAGCAAAACTCAGAGATCTGGATCCAAACTTCTCAGTTTGGGCCACACTTGCAAATCTCCTGGGCTGTGCTTCTTAACCCTCAGTGAATCTAGGGAATTGCCTACGTGTCTTGTGCAAAAACACATTCTCGTCCAACAGTTGTGGGTGGGGCCTGAGAGTCTGAGTTTCTCACAAGCTCCAGGTGTTGCCCATGCTGCTTAAGGTGTTCATATTAAACAGTGAGTACTAGAGAGCTTTTGAAAAGTACTGATGTTCTGGTTGACTCTGCCGATCTTACTCCATACCCACAGAATCAGTATCTCCAGGAATGGGACCAGGGAGTCAACGTTATTAAAGGTCTCAGATATTTCTAAGGAGCAGCTAGGGTGCAATGTGTAGCTACACCGCAATGTGTAGCCAGGCAAATCACCCTACCATCAACCCTATTTTGGGCTTCATTGTGTCCTACAAAATCCATATGTTGAGGGGACTTTCCCAATGATCCAATGGCTAAAACTCTCCACTCCCAGTGCAGGGGGCTGGGCTTCGGTCCCTGATCAGGGAACCCGACCCACATGCTGCCAGGAGGTCCAAAGACCCCACAGGCAGCAACTAACATCTGGTGCCATCAAATAATTAATTTAAAAAATTATCTGTAGAAGTCCTAACCCCCAATACTTTGGAATGTAACCATATTTGTAGATTATATCTTTAACAAGGTGATTAAGTTAAAATGAAGTCACTAGGGTAGGCCCTAGTCCAATCTGATGGTTCTCTATATAAAAAGAGAGAAGGGAATTCCCTGCAAGGCCAGCGGTTAGGGCTCAGAACTTTCACTGCCAAGGGTCTAAGTTCAATCCATGATCTGGAAAGTAAGACCCAGAAGTGAAGCAGCACAGCCAGGAAAAAAAAAAAAGAGGAAATTAGGACACACACGACATCAAGGATGCCTGGACAAAAAGGGACAGGAGGACACAAGAATGGAGCTGTCCGTGCATCAAGGAAAGAGATCTCTGGAGACACCTCACTGTCAATACCTTGATCCTGGACTTCTAGCCTCCAGAACTGGGAGAAAACAATTTCCTATTGTTTAGGTTTCTTATATTTCTTGTGGGCACCTTAGTACATTAATGCATTCTTTAGATCAGGAGTCCCTAGAGAGGGCTCACCTCAAGGACAGGTAGGGGATATGCAGGTGATGACTCAGCTCCCAGGTAACTCCTAAACATCAACAAATGCCAACCCACCCAGATTTTCCAGGACTCAGTCTGTTCCTGTGGACCCCTTCTTGCAGACCACTGCTGCTAAAAGTCCCCACCCAACTCTCATTCTGGCCCCAACTTTCTTTATTTCTCTCCTAGATTGTGAGGGACAGAACCTTGAGAACAGAGCGAGGCCTGTGCTCAAACCATCTTGGATGTGAAGGGGAGTATGTGTCTTAATGAAAAAAAAAAAAAAAAAGGAAGAAAGCCCATAGCTGTCTAGCAGAAGCTTATCACTGGATATACAGTTAAGCCTTCACATGTTAGGTTAGGAAGAAGCAGAGGACATGATTTCAACCTCTCCTTCAGGGAAGGTTTCCAGGAAAGAGGATAACATGCTTTCTGTAGATGGGTTGAGAACAGTTGAATTTATTGGAAGGCCTTTGGGTCTGTAGCCAGGAAAGGAATATCAGTGGGGAGGGAGTATGTCATCCTTCAGTTCTCCCTACCTCCAGAAGTTTCTATGATATAGGCCATGGTCACAGGGCTCCCAGAGTTCAGGGAGAGAGAGATGTTTGGTGACTTCATCCAAACCTGACCCACAGAAGGCTGCCTCTCAGCAGCCAATGTCAGACTTCTGGGCCATCTGCCAGGCTCAAGAAATGACCTACTTGGAACTCTCTGGTAGTCCTGGAGTGGTTAGGACTCAGCACTTTCTCTGCTGAGGGCATGGATTCTATCCATAGTTGGGGAACTAAGATTCTGCAAGCTGCATTGGCTGGCCAACAAAAGAAACAAACAAAAAAAAGAAAGACAGATATGACCTTTCCCACCTTTCCTTCCATGGACACCCCAAAGACCGAGTCCAGTCCAGGTCCATTGCTGTGGTCAAGGAGGAAGCACCCTTGGGCTTGTGGCCATGGAGTGACATGCGGTCAGCCTGAGTGTCCACCAACAGGGGTGGGCACCTCATACCAACTGAGAACCTGGTACTCAGGAGGAGGTCAGGCCCTCGGGACACAGGCTGGTGCCTGCTGACCTACAGATCAGGACTGTGTGAAGTGGACTCTACAAGGTGGCCAGAAAGCACACCTTTCAAGAGAGCACTAATCCAGGTGGCCAGCCTCTACCCACTTCCTCCGTCTCTAGGGGAGAACTTGGCGCTTCCATCGTTCTCACAAACATTTTCCTCTTCTACTATCCTTGGAGGAGAAGGCAATGGCACCCCACTCCAGTACTCTTGCCTGGAAAATCCCACAGACGGTGGAGCCTGGTAGGCTGCAGTCCATGGGGGTCGCTAAGAGTCGGACACAACTGAGCGACTGCACTTTCACTTTTCACTTTCATGCATTGGAGAAGGAAATGGCAACCCACTCCAGTGTTCTTGCCTGGAGAATCCCAGGGACCGGGGAGCCTGGTGGGCTGCCATCTATGGGGTCGCACAGAGTCGGACACGACTGAAGCGACTTAGCAGCAGTAGCAGCAGCAACTCTCCCTGGAACAGCTTTATCTCAAGATTGTTGTTGTTCATTTGCCCAGTTGTATCTGCAACCCCATGGACCGCAGCATGCCAGATCTCCCTGTCCCTCACCATTTCCTGAAGTTTGCCCAAGTTTGTGTCCATTGCATTGGTGATGCCATCCAGCCATCTCATTCTCTTTGCCCTCTTCTCCTTCTGCTCTCAATCTTGCCCAGCATCAGGGACTTTTCCAGTGAGTCATCTGCTCACATCACATGACCAATAGAGTGGACCTACAGCTTCAGCATCAATCCTTCTAACAAGTATTCAGGGTTGATCTCCCTTAAGATTGACTGGTTTGATCTCCTTGCTGTCCAAGGGACTTTCAGGAGTCTTCACCAGCACCACAACTTGAAGGCAACTATTCTTTGGTGCTCTGCCTTCTTTGTGGTCCAGCTCTCACAACTGTACATGACCACTTGGAAGACCATAGCCTTGACTATATAGACCTTTGTCAGCAGAGTAATGTCTCTGCTTTTCAACACACTGTCTAGGTTTGTCATAGCATTCCTGCCAAGAAGCAACCGTCTTTTGATTTCATGGTTGCAATCACCATTGCAGTGATTGCACATCCCAAGAAGAGGAAATCTGTCAGGACTTCCACCCTTTCCCCTTCTATTTGCCACGGAGTAATGGGGCCAGATGCCACAATCTTAATGTTTTTAATACTTAGTTTTAAGCTGGCTCTTTCACTCTCCTCCTTCATTCTCACCTAATCAGTGCAGAGCTTCTGGCTTCTTGCTGCTTCTGCTCTCAGTTCTAATTCCCTGAGTAAGAAATCATAAAAGGATGGTTTTGCAGCTTAAATCAAGGGTGGGACAGAGAGGGGCCAAAACATAAGGGACCATGACACATTGAAAAACTCAATCAAGGACGACTTGCACCACCTGCTTACTCACAGGATTAAAGGTGAAGTGAAAGTGTTAGTCCTGTCTGATTCTTTGTGACTCCATGTACTGTAACCTGACAGTCTCCTCTATGGAATTCTCCAGGAAAGAATACTGGAGTGGGTAGCCAATAACTTCTCCAGGGGATCTTCCCCATTCAGGGACTAAGCTTGAGTCTCCTGCATTGCAGGTGGATTCCTTACCATCTGAGCCACCAGGAAAGCTCAAATCAAGATGATGCTAATTTCCAGGACATTCCTAGATCAAAATTTTGGTGGTCCATGCCGGTCCCAGCTCCTTTGGTCACAAAAAGTGGTATAGTTGGAGTCCTCCACTCTGAAGGGGTGCTATGATTTTGTTTAGTTGCTAAATCTTCTCTGACTCTTAGAGGACTTGGTCTCAGCAAAGGGCTTTGATGGGCAAAGAGAATTAGTTAAAAGCCATAGGGCAGCCAGGTTGGCAGAGAACCAGGATTTGGAGGAAATTTGATCTTTACCATGCGGCTTAAGGTAAAACTTAAGGATTAAGGTTTTATAAAAAAAAAAAAAAGTTACAGATGAATCACCCAAGGAGAAAAATGCCAAGTTACCCTCAACACTGAAATACTGAACTCGGAAGTGACATTTTTTGATTATTGGGAATGGATTTCCATCAGCCTTTGAATAAATAATTGTGTGTGAAAGTTTTTATTAATGTAAAAACAAAATAAAACTTGTGGGGATATTAGTGGCATAAAAGCACACTTAAACTATGGATTCAGGGATGTTGGGTTGTCTCTTAGAAACTGGAGGCTTCCCTGGCTACTCAGATGGTAAAGAATCTGCCTGCAATGCAGGAGACCTAAGTTCAGTCCTTGGGTTGAAGATCTCCTGGAAAAGAGGACGACTACTCACTGCAGTATTCTCACCTGTAGGATTCCATGGGCACAGAAGCCTGGCAGGCTACAGTCCACGGGGTCCCAAAGAGTCAGATACAGCTGAGCAGTGGGAAAGTAGGCATGGGCTGGAGGGTCCCAGAGGATCCAGATGGTCTGCGGGCGAATATTCCCCAGGACTCCAGGCCTGATTTTGCACAGTGAATCCATCTTGGCACTGCCCAGGGTCCAAGATGGAGGCTTTGCATCTGCTGAATCCACTGGGGAAAATGCTCCATTCCATGGTCTGGGTGGGGTTAGCAGCAAGGGTCCCTTGGACGAAGGTTCCCTCCAGCGGTGCTCACTCCTGGACACGTAGTTCATCATATACAAAGGATGCCCCTTGTATATGATGACAGATGGAATGGCCTCAGAACTAAGTGAGGAGGTGGATGCCCTGGAAATGAGAATCACAGGGAGTGGGTAAATGGTGCCCTGAACTCCTGTAGCCAATCCTTGCCTATCAGAGAGCATCTATAGGCCCCACTCACACTCAGGCCCTTTTATTTAACCACTAACAGGAGAGTCATTTTTTTTAAAGGGGAGAATCATTGTCACAGATCGCAGAGGACACCAAATGATTGACACTGAAGTTCCCTTTGTTTCTTTGGAACAATCCAATACAGGGGTAATGACACCATCAACCTCCCAAGCCCAAAACTCCCCCTCCAAAATTCAGATTCACATTTCTAACTTTGTAGGAACACATCTCTCCCAAAATCCCACCAACCCCTGCCCCAGCCTACTGTAAATCACCTTTCCTTTTCCCACATGCACTGAACAATTGTCTGAAACTGTCATTTGTGTTCCTTCTAGATGCACTGAGGCCTGGGTGGCAGTGTCCCAGTGCCGGGGACAAAGCCTGCAACTCGTGAGCTGGGCTAGGCAGGCATGTAGTAGGGGCAACAGGATAGGCTCAGTGTCTTAGAAGATCTGGTCACCGCAGTGTGGACAGGGGTTGGTGCTGAACCAGACCATGCTAGGCTGCCCAGACTCACACAGCAGCTGCTTGAGCCAGGTGTGCAGCTGAGCCAGGAGGCCAAGGTGCAGGGTGCTGCACACATCCTCATAGCTCTCCAGGGCTGCAGAGTACAGCACGTGGCTCAGCTCGCTCAGCCCCATGGTGTGGTGCAGTAGGCTCTCCAGCACGGCCATGGAGATGGGGTTGCCGCAGAAGCTGAAGGTGGTGAGCTAGGAGCAGCAGCTCAGGGAGGGCAGGAGGGCACTGAACTGGGTGTCCATGATGCTGCACTCGTCCAGGTCCAGGTCCTGAAGGGTGGCTGAGGTCCCCTCGATCAGGACCTGCAGGGGCTCCAAGCTGAGGCTGGTCAGATTGACCCCTCCAAAGCCCAGGTCCTTCAGCAGGCTGACACTTGGGCACTATGACAGGTATGTCAGGTCTCACTCTGATATCAGGCAGTTGGTGATTATCGACAGGGTCTCCAGAGGGATCTTCAGGAACCTGGGGAGAAACAGGGCAGTCAGTCCCAGGGGCAGAGGTGGCAGGTGGCGGGAGGTGGTGAGGAGAGGTCTGTTTTACTAGAACACAGGGTATCGCTGGCCTCTCACCTTCTTGACAGGAAGGTAGGGGGTCTTCTGGCCACAAGGTTATGCTTATATGGGTATGACCTCCCCCTGCACAAAATGATAAACTATCTTCAATGTAGGAAACAAACAGTAAACAAATGTTATTTGCCTATATCAGCTTACTAGTATTTGGTTAGCAGGAATTAAGATGTTTTTACAGGACACGGCTAGTTGAATTCAATGGTAGGATGGATGCAGTGGACACGGCTGGTGGGTCCCAGCAGTTACAGACGATCCTTGGGTGAATATTCCCCAGATATTCAGGGGCCACAAACCGTCCATCACCACCTACAATTCTTTCTTTCTTCTTCTTTTTCTTTCTTTCTTTCTTCTGTTTTCTCAGTGAACATATTTATTCATAATGTTTGGAGTTTGCAGCTGCCAAAAAGGGAATCAATGCAACTCATTCATACAGACAGACTAGGCTGCATCATCTCAGCTTTTGTCACTGTGTTCAAGGCAGAGCGATAACCTGTTACTGAGGATTTCCTATGTATTCAGAAGTCTTAGAGGAAAATAATAATTGTAATTTGGACTTAGAGAGATTGGAGCCACTTCAACAATGATGCTCATTTGACTTTTTCTCTTCTCTGGACTGCTTAGGAGCTGAAGTTTCCCCTCCTGATCCCTCCTTGTCATCTCCAGAATCACCCACTTCCCACAGCTCACCTGGAGCCTAAAACAGCTCAGGACAGAAGCGGCAGGTGGGAGGGAGAGACAGAGCTTCAGACTGCAAAACTCACACCTGATGGACCAATGTCCTCCTCGCTTAGTTATCTGTCATCACCTCAGCTAAGACATCACTCTCCCGGAAAGAATTCCCAAAGGCATCACACCTGACCCCCACTATGGGGACTCCCAGCAGGAAGTCCCCTTTCACAGCATCTAACCTAGGCCACGCCTCTGACCCTAACTAGGGAGGTGACCTGACAAGATGCCCAGGGACAGAGCGGCAGCATCATGAGGACTTCCGAGTAGCCGGGCCCCCCTGGCAATGTCCCCAGGGGGCACAGAGTAGAAGCCCCGATGGTAACAAAATGAGAGAGGCCCATTCTGGTCTGCAGGGCTGGCACCACGCCTTACCTGAGCACCTGGTGCAGGCGGCCATTGAGGAAGGAGATGGAGTCCAGGTAGAGCTCCTGCAAGTGGGACAAGTTCAGGAACTGGCCATGAGCTGGCCAACACAGTGCTCCTCCTGGTTGGAAGCAGTGTGCGGCAACACATGGATGTGCCAGAGCAGCAGCCAGCACAGGTTGCCCATCCGGCCCAGGTGAGGCACGAACCTGCCCAGCATGGCCAGCTTCCAGGTGCAGTTCACCTCCAGGTCCTGGATGGAGTCCAGCTGCACCAACTTCAGGATCCCCCTGATGCTCTGCATGGGCCTGGCGAAGATCCTCAGCTTCTGGTAGCCCAGGTGCAGCAGGCTCCTCCTCTGTTTGGCCTTCTTCAGCAGATGGCAGAGGGTCTGGTCCAGGGTATCCTCCTTGAGGCACAGGTCGACCAGCACCTACACAGGGGCCCGCGCAAGCTTCAGCCCCGCCTGCACCTCTGCCCTGCACCTGTTCTGCATGGGCTGGGCTGGCTCGGGCTCCAGCAGTGAGCAAACGCTGGCCATGATGCTGGACCACATGGTCCAGAAGTCCTAGTGGGAGTTCCGGTGCAAGTCCAGCGCCTGAAGCTTCCACCGCCTGCAGGGCCACAGGGGACATGCTGAGTTGTGCAGAGGCCAATGGGCACCAGGACCCTGAGAGGGCTCTGCATTCCACACACCACAGCTCTTCCGGCTTCAGGAGCCCCTTTGTTCCCCACTTTAAGGGACACTGGAGGGGGCACATGCCTTTTGTCCCCTCTGCCCCTCAACTAGTCCTATACACCCGAACGCCTGTTCCCAGGTGACCCCTCATCCTCCTGCCCTGGCTGCATCTTGCTCACACCCCCAGGCCCCACCAGTCTGCCAGGTCGACCTCACCTGGGGCAGACCTCCTGAGCAAGCAGGACATCCAGGCTGTCGAGTGCAGCCTGGAAGGTCTCCAGATGAGGCTGATGGTCCTTCATCAAGGTCTCCAGTGGGAGGCAGGGGAAGGGCCAGACCCATGCCATCGAATTCAGGGCCCGGGTGTGCCTCCTGGCAAAGGCCACCATAAACAGCAGCAGGAAGAGCTCTATGGGCAGCTCCTCCAGCGCCACGATGGCCAAGGCCTCCTTCTGCAGCAGGCTCTGGTCCACCAGCTCTAGCAGTTCGATTGGGGCCTGGATGCCCATCCTGAAGAACCTACTCTGGAATGAGTCCTGGGGGGATGTCAGAGAGCAAGGGAAGGGGGTGGTTCTTCTCTGGCCAAGAATCCTGGGAGACCCTGCTGTCCCTCCACCCTAGGGGAACCCAAGGCAGGGTCAGAGATATCCTCTGGCCACCAAGTCACAGCTTTGGCCCCACTGGTACAAGGACAAGCATCTCTCCAGGAAGCAACAAAGTGACAAGGTGACGTCTTGCCCCATCCCATATCTACTGGCTGCTGCGTTTAATCCCAGCCCTGCTGGCCGGTAGATATCTAGGAGTCTGACAGCTGACCCCACTCTCTTCAGAGAAAGCTTCTGATTGTTACTCAAGGGCTGCAAACCGGAATAAGGAATTTAGCCCAACATAACCTGTCTCTAAACTCCAACCAGTAACTCATGTAATGGGTGCTGTTATGTCACTTAATAAAAAGATGTACCTCTCACTGTGTGTCTCTTCTACAAATGTTCTTACCATTTGGTTCAATGGAGCAAAGAGCTCACATTCAGAGCAAATCCACCACTATTTTGGCAAAACTAATACAATTATGTAAAGTTTAAAAATAAAATAAAATTAAAAAAATAAACTATTCTACAGATTTCTTTTTGTATTCCATGGAATTAAAAAACAATTTTTAGCTTTTAAAACAAAAAGAAACCCCCAAAACCCTTTAAGCTAGTAAAATCACAAAACTATAAAATGATATGAACTATAATCACTGGTAACAAACTAAAATGTAAAATGTCACCCAAAAATTCCTCTTAATTAGATGCCTTTCATTAAATCAATTCCAGGAACTTCCCTGGCAGTTCAGTGAGGAGGACTCTGTGCATTCACTGCAGGGGCACGAGGTATATCCCCATCAGGGAACTATGATCCCAGATGCTGTTCAGTGTGACCCCATCCCCTCACTCTCACCCCACCCTACCCATCCCCACTCTGTGCCCCCCACCCCTGACAAATTCTATTTGATTAAGAAATATTGTAGCAGTCTGTACAAGTGGTGAAAATCAGAGAAGAAACCAAACTGTCTGGGATAAAGGTAAAACTTCATGTAGAAGCAAAGCATGCAATTGCCAACTTGATGGAAAGGCAAGAAACTTCTCGACAGGATCGTGGCCTGTGTGGCCTGTGCCATGAAGACCCCAGCAGGTACAGCTGTCAGAGCCCGAGGCTCCAGCATGGAGCAGTGTGCTCAGGCCTGAGTCCCTCTTCTCCTTCCAGGACACACTTTTCAGATCCTGGCTGAAATTTTCATTTCTGGCTAAAGTGCTATCTTATTACTAGATCTCCATCCATCTGAAGCTGAGTGGGTTTTTTTTACTTTCTCACTACATACAACTGATGGATGCACCAGAGCAGTAGCCAGCACAGGTTGCCCATCCAGCCCAGGTGCAGCATAAATCTGCCCAGCGTGGCCAGTTTCCAGGTGCAGTTCACCTCTAGGTCCTGGACGGAGTCCAGCTGCACCAACTTCAGGATCCCCCTGATGCTCTGCATGGGCCTGGCGAAGATCCTCAGCTTCTGGCAGCACAGGTGCAGAGGCTCCTCCTCTGTTTGGCCTTCTTAAGCAGGTAGCAGAGAGTCTGGTCCAGGGTATCCTCCTTGAGGCACAGGTCAACCAGCACCTACACAGGGGCCCGCGCCAGCTTCAGCCCCGCCTGCGCCTCTGCCCTGCACCTGTTCTGCATGGGCTGGGCTGGCTTGGGCTCCAGCAGCGAGCAAACACTGGCCGTGATGCCAGACCACATGGTCCAGAAGTCATGGTGGGAGTTCCGGTGCAAGTCCAGCACCTGAAGCTTCCACCGCCCGCAGGGCTGCGGGGGACATGCTGAGCTGTGCAGAGGCCTACGGGCACCAGGACCCCGCGAGGGCTCTGCACTCCACACACCACAGCTCCTCCGGCTTCAGGAGCCCCCTTGTTCCCCACTTTAAGGGACACTGGAGGGGGCACACGCCTTTTGTCCCCTCTGCCCCTCCACCAGTCCTGTATACCCGAACGCCTGTTCCCAGGTGACCCCTCATCCTCCTGCCCTGGCTGCATCTTGCTCACATCCCCAGGCCCCACCAGTCTGCCAGGTCGACCTCACCTGGGGTGGACCTCCTGAGCAAGCAGGACATCCAGGCCGTCTAGTGCAGCACTGAAAGAGTCACACACACACACACTGAAAGAGAGAAACACACACACAGCAACACAAACAGACAGAGTGAGACACACACACACATAGAGAGAGACACACACACTGATAGACACACAAACTGTGAGAGAGATACACACACACGCGCACTGAGAGAGATGCACACAAGGAGAGAGGGACCCTTACACTCTGATAGACACACACACATACTCAGACACACACAGACACACACTGAGAGAAACACACACACACACTGAGACAGACATACATACTGAGAGAGACCATACACACACACAGACGCACAAACAGTGGGAGAGAGACACACACATACCATGAGAGACACACACACACAGACACACACAATGAGAGAGAGGAACACACAATGAGACAGCCAGGCTAGCAGCCTGAGAGAGCCACGCACACTGAGACACACACACACTGAATTGGATGGAAACACAGATAGTGACACAGTCTGAGAGAGAGACCCACACACTGAGAAAGACACACAGATACACACATACAGAGAGAAACACAACACACACTGAGAGACACACACACACACTGATATACACAAACACACAATGTGAGAGAGACATGCACACTGAGAGAAACACACTGAGAGAGAGGAACACACAGTGAGAGATACACAATGACACAAACTGAGAGAGATTCACACACTGAGAGTGAGACACACACACTGAGACAAACACACACACACTGAGAGAGTCACACACACACAGAGTTACAGAAACAATGAAAAATACACATACAGAGAGTGAAACAGACACACTGAGAGACATAAACACACACTAAATGGGATGGAAACACTGAGAGAGTGACACATACCCTGAGAGAGAGACCCACACAGGGAGAGAGAGACACACACTGAAAGAAACAAGCACCCACACTGAGAGATAAACATACCCACTGAGGGAAACACACACAATGAGACACACACACACATTGAGAAAAACACACAGAGAGAAAACACACACAGACTGAGAGAGAGGCATACACACACTGAGAGTGAGACACAAACACTGAGACACACACACACAGAGAGACACACATTCTGAGATACAGACACACACACTGAGAAAGAGATACATAGAGACACACACACTGAGAGAAAGACACACACACACATGAAGAGAGAGAAACACACATTGAGAGAGAGGCACACACATGAGAAACACACACTGATAGAGAGACACACACACTGGAAGTGAGACAAACACACACTGAGAAAGAGACACACACACTGAGAAAGAGACACACACACTGAGAAAGAGACA
>NW_011484863.1:0-801 GCF_000754665.1 Bison bison bison | reverse complement strand
GTGAACCATGAACTTCCAGATGTTCAGGCTGGATTTAGAAAAGGACAGAAGAACCAGAGATCAAAATGTCAACATCTGTTTGATCACAAAAGCAAGAGAATTCCAGAAAAACATCTAATTCTGCTTTATTGACTGTGCCAAAGACTTTGTGTGGATCACAAGTAACTGTGGAAAATTCTTTGAGATGGGAATACCAGGCTGACTGACCTGCCTCTTGAGAAATCTACATGCAGGTCAGCAATCAACAGGTAGAACTAGACATGGAATACACTGATTCCAAAGAGGGAAAGGACTACATCAAGGCTGTATATTGTCACCCTGTTATTTAATATATATGCAGGGTACATCATGAGAAACGCAGGGCTGGAGGAAGCACAAGCTGGAATCACGATTGCTGGGAGAAATAACAATAACCTCAGACATGCAGATGACACCACCCTTATGGCAGAAGGCAAAGAAGAACAAAAGAGCCTCTTCACTGGGACGACCCAGAGGGATGGTATGGGGAGTGAGGAGGGAGGAGGGTTCAGGATGGGGAACACATGTATACCTGTGGCAGATTCATTTTGATATTTGGCAAAACGAATACAATTATGTAAAGTTTAAAAATAAAATAAAAATTAAAAAAAAAAGAAAAGTAGCAAGAGGAGAGTAAAACAGTTGGCTTAAGGCTCTACATTCAGAAAACCAAGATTATGGCATCTGGTGCCATCATTTAGTGGCAAATAGATGGGGAAATGGTGGAAACAGTGACAGATTTTATTTTTTAGGCTCCAAAATCACTGCAGATGGTGAGCGAAG
>NW_011484862.1:98374-100219 GCF_000754665.1 Bison bison bison | reverse complement strand
GCGACTTCACTTTCTTTTTTCACTTTCATGCATTGGAGAAGGAAATGGCAACCCACTCCAGTGTTCTTGCCTGGAGAATCCCAGGGACGGGGGAGCCTGGTGGGCTACCGTCTATGGGGTCGCACAGAGTCGGATACGACTGAAGTAACTTAGCATAGCATAAGAATTAAAAGTGTTAGTTGCTCAGTCATGTCCAACTCTTTGCAACCCCATGGACAATAGCCTACCAGGCTCCTCTGCCCATGGGTTTCTCCAGGCAAGAATACTGGAGTGAGTAGCCATTCCCTTCTCCAGGGGATCTTCCCTACCCAGTGATTGAACCTGGGTTTACTGTATTGCAGGCAGATTCTTTACCTTCTGGAAGAGTTAAAAATTTAAGAGCTGTAAAACACAAAAGGCAAATGCCAGGTGTATTGCTTCTATGTCAATAATACTAAGAGTGAATGAATGATATGGTCCAAACAGGAGGAAGAGAGTTTCACCTCATATGAAATAGACAAACCCTGATCTAAGTATGTACTATGTAGAAGAAGTAGACTGTATTTTTTATTATATTTTTAATTTAATTTTATTTATTTATTCATTTATTTTCAGCTGTGCTGTCTCTTTATTGCTGAGCATGGGCTTTTTTCTAGTTGGGATGCTTGGTCTTCTTATTTGCAGTGGCTTCTCCTGTTGTGGAGCACAGGCTCTAGAACACTGGCTCATTAGTTGCATAGCATGTCCTTAGTTGCCCTGAGGCATGTGGAATCTTCCTGGACCAGGGATCAAATCTGTGTCCTGTGCTCTGGCAGGCAGATTCTTAACCACCAGGCCACCAGGGAAGTCTAGAAAGCACACTTTAGATGAAAGATACTGAGTGAAAGTCCAACTGTGTGATAGATATACATGTGAATGACACCAACATGAAAAGAGGTTGTATAAACATTGTGCAAAATGCACTTGAAAACAAAAATTATTAATAGAGATATTGAGGGATATTATATGGTTCCCAAAGTCTCAAATGTTATGGCTTGCATCTGAAGTGAAACCTAAAAAAAAGATGTAGCCTTTTTCATGCCTCTGTTAGCAAGTGAGAGAGACTGAAAATCAGTACCATGTCTATTGACCTTCACAGACGTTAAAGATGACTCACCAAACCTGATTTGAGGAGGAAAGGAAATAATAAAATTTAAAGTAGGGGTGAATGAAATGGGGAGTGAAAAAATCATAGAGAAAAACCAGTGAAACCAAAAGTGAGTTTTATAGAAAAATTAACAAAATTGACAAATCTTAAGCAAGGTTGATCTAGGAAAAAGAGGGAATATTCAAATGTATACAGTCAGGAAGACTGAGGGATATTACTACAGACATTGCATAAATAGAAAAGGACTATGAAAGAATTCAGTGAACAAGTATATGCCAAAAGCTAAGACGACTTACATGAGACACATAATTTCCCTGAAGGAAACAAATTATTGAAACTATGAAACTAAAACAAAAATAAATAAACCATAAAACCCCAAATCAAAACAGAACTACAAAAAGTGAAGTGCTTGAGGGACTTCCCTGGTGGTTCAGTGGTTAAGAATCCCTGTTCCAGTGTAAGAGAGTTCCCTTTTCTCCACACCCTCTCCAGCATTTATTGCTTGTAGACTTTTGGATTGCAGCCATTCTGACTGGCGTGAAATGGTACCTCATAGTGGTTTTGATTTGCATTTCTCTGACAATGAGTGATGTTGAGCATCTTTTCATGTGTTTGTTAGCCATCTGTATGTCTTCTTTGGAGAAATGTCTATTTAGTTCTTTGGCCCATTTTTTGATTGGGTCATTTATTTTTCTGGAGTTGAGCTGTAGGAGTTGCTT
>NW_011484862.1:97425-97722 GCF_000754665.1 Bison bison bison | reverse complement strand
GGAATCTATAAATTGCTTTGGGTAGATACTCATTTTCACTATATTGATTCTTCCGATCCATGAACATGGTATATTTCTCCATCTATTAGTGTCCTCTTTGATTTCTTTCACCAGTGTTTTATAGTTTTCTATATATAGGTCTTTATTTTCCTTAGGTAGATATATTCCTAAGTATTTTATTCTTTCCATTGCAATGGTGAATGGAATTGTTTCCTTAATTTCTCTTTCAATTTTCTCATTATTAGTGTATAGGAATGCAAGGGATTTCTGTGTGTTGATTTTATATCCTGCAACTTT
>NW_011484862.1:96082-97158 GCF_000754665.1 Bison bison bison | reverse complement strand
CCAGGACATGGAAGCAACCTAGATGCCCATCAGCAGATGAATGGATAAGAAAGCTGTGGTACATATACACAATGGAGTATTACTCAGCCATTAAAAATAATGCATTTGAATCAGTTCTAATGAGATGGATGAAACTGGAATCTATTATACAGAATGAAGTAAGCCAGAAAGAAAAACACCAATACAGTATACTAATGCATATATATGGAATTTAGAAAGATGGTAACAATAACCCTGTGTACGAGACAGCAAAAGAGACACCGATATATAGATCAGTCTTATGGACTCTGTGGGAGAGGGAGAGGGTGGGGAGATTTGGGAGAATAGCATTGAAACATGTATAATATCATGTATGAAACGAGTCGCCAGTCCAGGTTCGATGCACGGTACTGGATGCTTGGGGCTGGTGCACTGGGACGACCCAGAGGGAGGGTAGGGGAGGAAGGAGGGAGGAGGGAGGAGGGTTCAGGATGGGGAACGCGGGTATACCTGTGGCGGATTCATTTCTATATTTGGCAAAACTAATACAATATTGTAAAGTTTAAAAATAAAATAAAATTAAAAAAAAAAAAGAATCCCTGTTCCAATGCAGGGGATAGGGCTTGGATCCCTATTTGGGGAACTGTGATGCCAATGCCTCAGGGCAACCAAGCCTGTGCACCACAACTAACACCTGATGCAGCCAAATAAGTATAAAAATATATTTTTAAAAGGTGAAGTATCTGAATTATTAAACCAGAAAACACCCATAAAATAAACCCAGACTGTACCTCTGAGTAGATGACGTCTATACAAAGCTCTTCAAAAGTTTTCAACAATATATATTACTGTTGTTCACAAAGTCTTCTCAAAGGAGACAATCAGTTCAGTTCAGTTCAGTCGCTCAGTCGTGTCCGACTCTTTGTGAACCCATGAATCGCAGCACGCCAGGCCTACCTGTCCATCACCAATTCCCAGAGTTCACTGAGACTCACGTCCATCGAGTCAGTGATGCCATCCAGCCATCTCATCCTCTGTCGTCCCCTTCTCCTCTTGCCCCCAATCCCTCCCAGCATCAGAGTCTTTTCCAATGAGTC
>NW_011484862.1:69146-95982 GCF_000754665.1 Bison bison bison | reverse complement strand
CCTCTGTCGTCCCCTTCTCCTCTTGCCCCCAATCCCTCCCAGCATCAGAGTCTTTTCCAATGAGTCAACTCTTCGCATGAGGTGGCCAAAGTACTGGAGTTTCAGCGTTAGCATCATTCCTTCCAAAGAAATCCCAGGGCTGATCTCCTTCAGAATGGACTGGTTGGATCTCCTTGCAGTCCAAGGGACTCTCAAGAGTCTTCTCCAACACCACAGTTCAAAGGCATCAATTCTTCGGCACTCAGCCTTCTTCACAGTCCAACTCTCATATCCATACATGACCACAGGAAAAACAATAGCCTTGACTAGATGGACCTTTGTTGGCAAAGTAATGTCTCTGCTTTTGAATATGCTATCTAGGTTATACTTCACACTTATTTTGTGAGACTGTTACTACTGTAATATGAAAAGTGAAAAGTTAACTACCAAAACAAACAAACAAAAACTCAACCCTCAGAAAACAAAAACTATACACCTGAGACTTTCCTGGTGGTCCCATGGCTAAGACTCTGAACTCCCAACGCAGGGGGCCTGGGTTCAATACCTGGTCAGGGAATGAGATCCCACATGCCACAACTAAGAGTCCACAAGCTGCAACTGAGGGTTCTTCTCAAATATGGGTTCTTCATGACCTTTGACCCTCTTTTTAACACTGTTAAAGGCTTCTCTCCAATGTGAGTCCTTTCATGGATTCAAAGAGACTTGCAGTTTCTGAATGGTTTCTCACAGTGTTTATATTGATAGGGTTTCTCTCTGGTGTGAAATCTTTCATGTGATTGAAAGCTTTTATGACTGCAAAAAGTTTTTTCACATTGTTTACATAGGATTTCTCTCCAATGTGACTCCTTTCATGGAATCAAAGAGAAATGTGGTATCTGTATGCTTTCTCACAGTGTTTACATTGAGAAGACATGGGAAACAGCATTTTGTACCTAGGAAGATATATAAGGATCTTTATTCTACAAGGACAATGTACAAGATATATCTATGCAGCAAGATCTCATGTAAACAATTGTTCAAGCAAAAGTTACCAATGATGGTAAAAGTGGATAGTAAGCTATATGCCAAGTCGTTGGTAAAGACTTCATGAAACAGAAGGACAGTAAGAGCTGGAGGGGGCAGGGATGGAGTGCAGGAAA
Organism: Bison bison bison; assembly: GCF_000754665.1. Lineage (NCBI taxonomy): Eukaryota > Metazoa > Chordata > Mammalia > Artiodactyla > Bovidae > Bison > Bison bison. The sequence continues at coordinate 94,843 of NW_011484862.1, read as the reverse complement.
ATGTAATAAAAAGGGACCTCATAGTTGGAAGCTGCATGAAATACTCCAGAAATGGGAAGACGTCCTAGTGTGGCACCAAAACAGAGGAGCAGAATAGGGTAATGGCCAGGAGCATATGCTTTGGAATCAAACAAGATGAGTTCAAATAAATGGGTTAAAAATTATATTCTGCCCCTCAGTTCAGTTCAGTTCAGTTCACTCAGTCGTGTCTGACTTTGTGATCCCGTGGACTGCAGCATGCCAGACCTCCCTGTCCATCACCACTTCCCCCGGTTTGCTCAAACTCATGTCCATTGAGTCAGTGATGCCATCCAACCATCTTATCCTCTGTTGTCCCCTTGTCTTCCTGACTTCAATCTTTTCCAGCATCAGGGTCTTTTCAAAAGTCAGTTCTTCTCATCAGGTGGCCAAACTATTGGAGTTTCACTTCAGCATCAGTCCTTCCAATGAATGTTCAGGATGGATTTCCTTTAGGAAGGACTGGTTGGATCTCCTTGCTGTCTAAAGGACTCTCAAGAATCTTCTCCAACACCACAGTTTAAAAGCATCAATTCTTCACTGCTCAGCTTTCTTTATGTCCAACTCTCACATCCATACATGACTACTGGGAAAATTATAGCTTTGACTAGATAGACCTTTGTTGGCAGAGTAATATCTCTGCTTTTTAATATGCTGTCGAAGTTGGTCATAACATTTATTCCAAGGAGCAAATGTCTTTTAATTTCATGGCTGCAATCACCATCTGCAGTGATTTTGGAGCCCTCAAAAATAAAGTCTTTCCCTGTTTCCCCATCTATTTGCCATGAAGTGATAGGACCAGATGCCATGATCTTAGTTTCCTGAATGTTGAGTTTTAAGCCAACTTTTTCACTCTCTTCTTTCACTTTCATCAAGAGGCTCTTTAGTTATACTTCACTTTCTGCCATAAGGGTAGTGTCATCTGCATATCTGAGGTTACTGATATTTCTCCTGGAAATCTTGATTCCAGCTTGTACTTTTTCCAGCCCAGTGTTTCTCATGACGTACTCTACATGTTAGTTAAATAAGCAGGGTGACAATATACAGCCTTGACGTACTCCTTTTCCAACTTGGAACCAGTCTGTTGTTCCATGTCCAGTTCTAACTGTTGCTTCTTGACATGCATACAGGTTTCTCAGGAGGCAGGTCAGGTGGTCTGGTATTCCCATCTCTTTCAGAATTTTCCACAGTTTGTTGTGATCCACACAGTCAAAGGCTTTAGTATAGTCAATAAAGCAGCTATTTTTTCTGGAACTTTCTTGCTTTTTTGATGATCCAGCGGATGTTGGCAATTTGATCTCTGGTTCCTCTGCCTTTTCTAAATCCAGCTTGAACATCTGGAAGTTCACAGTTCGCATACTGTTTAAGCCTGGCTTGGAGAATTTTGAGCATCATTTTGCTAGAGTGTGAGATGAGTGCAATTGTGCGGTAGTTTGAACATTCTTTGGCATTGACTTTTTTTGGGGATTGGAATGAAAACTGAGTTTTTCCAGTCCTGTGGCCACTGCTGAGTTTTCCAAATATGCTAGCATATAGAGTGCAGCACTTTAGCAGCAGCATCTTTTAGGATTTGATATAGCTCAACTAGAATTCCATCACCTCCATTAGCTTTGTTCATAATGATGCTTCCTAAGGCCCACTTGACTTCACATTCCAGGGTGTGTGGCTCTAGGCGAGTGATCACCCCATTGTGATTACTGGGTTGTGATGATCTTTTTTGTATAGTTTTTCTGTGTATGCTTGCCACCTCTTCTTAATATCTTCTGCTTCCATTAGGTCCATACTATTTCTATCTTTTATTGTGCCCATCTTTGGATGAAATGTTCCCTTGGTATCTCTAATTTTCTTGAAAATATCTATAGTCTTTCCCATTCTGTTGTTTTCTCTATTTCATTGCATTGATCACTGAGGAAGGCTTTCTTTTTTTTTTAAATTTTATTTTATTTTTAAACTTTACAATATTGTATTAGTTTTGCCAAATATTGAAATGAATCCACCACAGCTTTCTTATCTCTCCTTGCTATTCTTTGGAACTCTCCATTCAGATGGGTATATGCTTCATTTTCTCCTTTGCCTTTCACTTCTCTTCTTTTCACAGACATTTGTAAAGCTTCCTCAGACAAACATTTTGCCTTTTTGCATTTCTCTTTCTTGGGGATGGTCTTGATCACTGCCTCCTGTACAATGTCATGAATCTCCATCCTTAGTTCTTCAAGCACTCTATCAGATCTAGTCCCTTGAATCTATTTGTCACTTCCACTGTACAACTGTCAGGGGTTTGATTTAGGTTATACATGAATGGTCTAGTGGTTTTCCCTACTTTCTTCAATTAAAGATTGAATTTGGCAATAAGGAGTTCACGATTTGAGCCATAGTTAGCTCCTGGTCTTATTTTTGCTGGCTGTATAGAGCTTCATCTTTGGCTGCAAAGAATATAATCAATCTGATTTTGGTATTGACCATTTGGTGATGTCCATGTGTAGAGTCTTCTGCCCCTACCAGCTATCAAACAGTTTTTCATCTGTAAAATGGGGACAATCATAGAATTTTCCTCATGGGGTAGTGACAAAATTACATGAAATAACATAGGTGAATATCTACCATATAGAATACACTCAAAAAAGTATTTGTTGTTGTTGTTTGTCATTCAGTTGCTAAGTTGCATTCAACTCTTGTGACCCCATGGACAGTAGCACACCAGGCTCCTCTGTCCACTGTCTCCCACAGTTTGTTCAAACTCATATCCATGCTTTAACTATATGGACCTTTGTTGGCATAGTGACATCTCTGCTAGCCTAAACAGTTTCTTGTCTGTAAAATGAGGACGATCATCAAACTTTCCTCATATGGATAGTGAATAGATTACATGGAATGATATAGGTTGCATATCTACTATATAGAATACACTCAGAAAAACAATCACTACTTATAGAACAATACAAAATCCATGGTGTCAAGGTTTTCAGAAAATGGCAAATAATCCATTGTTCTGATTATAACACTTAGGTTTGGATTACTTCTCCATTAGCCCCATGTGGATAGAAATAATATCCCTTTTGCTCACTGCTGGATTTCCATTGCCTTGTCCAGTTCCTAGATATGGTTAGACAAATTCCACAAATTCCTGTTGAATGAATGACTCAAGTCTGTTCCTCATTGGAATGTGTAATTAATGTACAAACCTGTCAGTTTTGCCTTCTCTGCCTCTTGATTCCCCCTTTCTCAAACCTGTATCCTCTCAAACCAGAATTGAAAGAGAGACATGTACCCCAGTGTTAATTGCAGCACTGTTTACAATACCCAGGATATGGAGGCAACATAGATGCCCATCAGCAGATGGATGGATAAGAAGTTGTGGTCCATATACACAATGGAATATTACTCAGCTATAAAAAGGAACCCTTTAGAGTCAGTTTTAATGAAGTGGATGAAATTGGAGCTTATTATACAGAGTGAAGTAAGTCAGAAAGAGAAAGACAAATACTGTATTTTAATGCATATGTATGGAATTTAGAAAGACAGTACCAGCAATACTATGTGCAGGGCAACAAAGGAGGCACAGATGGAAAAGAAAGGAGAACAGATTTTTGGATTCAGTGGGAGAAGGTGAGGGTGGGATGATTTGAGAGAATAACACTGAAACATCTACATTACCATATGTAAAATAGATGACCAGTGCAAGTTCGATGCATGAAGCAGGGTACCCAAAGGCAGTGCTCTGGGACAACCCAGAGGAATAGGGAAGGGAGGGAGGGGTTCAGGATGTAGGGACCACAGGTACCTGTGGCCAACTCATGTTGATATATGGCAAAAACCATCACAATATTGTAAAGTAGTTATCCTTCAATTAAAATAATTTTAAAAACCCATATCCTCTCAAGGAGAGATACTTACTGATCTAGTACTTCTAATTAATTCACTGTTCAATAATCATTTATGAAACAGGTCTGATGAGTTAGGCACTGTTATAAATTCTGTGTGATGTATGGTGAAAATAAGAAGTCCCCGCTGTCATGCAGATTCTATTGTAGAGAAGGGAAAGTGAACAAACAAACAAGATGATTTCAGATAAATACTCTGAAGAAAATTAAGTATCATTATATCTTGCTCTGCCTTCTCTCCAGTCCTTCTGCTTTACCTCTTCCAGAGTGCTCCAATGAAGATACAATTTTTAATCTTGTCACTCCTCCTCTTGAAACGTTTCCATGGTTCCCTGTTACTTTTATGATGAAACTATAGCTGCTTACCTCTCATAACTTAGACCCTGTCTGCTTGTCCAATCTGATTTCCCTTAAATTCTCTACCTTCCAGAACCACTCTCCTACCCAGATGAACACCCAGTGCTATTTCTTCACATCTGGGGCCTTTCTGTCTCGACTGACCTCTCCATCATCTCTTCCCACACAGAAACACCTTTCCCTGGCTGACTCCTATGTTCTCATCCAGTTTTCTCAAGCATCACTTCCTTTGCTACACACTCGCTCCCACACACAGACCCTCCATATTGGGATGGGTGGCCCTTCTGCCTTTATGATGCTCCCATGTGTATTTTTAGTATTTACACCCTGTATTATAATACTTATTCTTCAGGTTTCTGTTTACCACCCACCCCGCCCAATTAACTTCTTGCTACCAGATACTATTTTTTAAATTCATCTTAATAGTCCAAGCACAATGACCAGTATATATATATAGACATTTGTTAAATGACTGTTATATTTTTAAAATAAATTCTAACGAAAAAATAATAAGTGAATGGGAAAAAAGCAAGCATTACTTTTGAAAAGCCAAAGAATCTCTGCTCTGTGCTCATCTCTGACTCTTTATATTTTTACAGCTCCTGTCGGTGGACAGTTTGGTGAGTTCTCCTTATGTTCTTCAGTGTCACTGGATAAAGAGTGTCTCTCTAATAAATATGAAATACTTGTGACAATTGTCTGAGGATCTCTAATATCTCCTGTTTCTCTCACTGACATCGACAAGGATGTGAAAGTGTCTCCCGGTTTACTGGCATTGCCCTACGGCCTGGATAGCTATATAGTCATCCTCAGACCCTTCCCAGGAGAAGTAGCAAATGCTCAAGCAGCTACAGGCTTTCACTGGGCCCTGCACTTACTCCTATTGCAAATGAACCTCAGATCACAAGGCAGGACATCTTAACTCCATGTCAAATGTTTAGGACTTGGGATAAGATGTTCTCCAGTCATCAAACTCAAAAAATTGCTCTGAAAACATCACAGTGGGAATGTTTCATTCTCTACAGTTTTCTCTCCAGGAAATGTGTGGAAAATAGATCATCCAACAGATGGGCCCTTAAAAGGAAGAAATGCACAATAAGAGGAGATTGGGGGAGAAGATAAATTGTCTGTTTCCTACATTTTTTTAGAGTTCTGACTCTTCATTGACATTCATTTGGATCAGAGGGTATCTTGGATATTTGAAGACCCATGAATAGCAAGAACTGTCTACAACCTCTCTCCTGTCCAAAATCAGATGCATCAGTGTTTCATCCTTGTCTAGATCATCTCTGGATTCTAGCTAACACCTTGTCCATTCCTTGCTTTACCATAATTATCTATGATAGACTTTTTATTTATTTATTTTTGATAGTGAAACAGTTAAGTGTTTATTAGGAGGAAAAAGGGTACAGTGCATGTGGATAGATACACGGGCAGACAGAGAGAGAATTGCTCCATCATGGTAATTTAAATCACTTACATGGGGCATTTCTTCCTGGTTCCCTTTGGCCAATCACTTTGATTTACCTGTATTTGATATATCTAAGGATCCTCCCATGTGTGTGTACACATCTCTTAGCCAAGATGGATTGTGGTGAAGAGACCTATGTGTAGACTGAGCATCGCTCTTTTTTTTTTTTTTTTTTCCTGATAGGCAAGAAGTAAATTTATTAATATAGGGTGCTTGTAAGAGATGCAAACGGACAGGCGAGGGAGCTCTGTCCCGAGGATTGAGTGGGCTACAGTTTTATAATGAAAAAAAGAGGAGGGGAGAAGACCTCCTTCTTCAAGTACATGTAGATGCAGACATAAGGCATACATCATTAGCTCCTCCTTCATATTAGGCAGAAAACTGTCTGACCCTATGAGGTCAAACTAGGATTATCATATTAGTGGAAGGGTGGTGACAGTTCTTCCATCTAGTGGCCTGGGGCATATCTGTGGTTTTGTTTATGGTTTTATAATTAAGCAAGCTTGCTTCGTTGAACAATGTTCCAATAGCTTTCTTGGGCTATCATTAACTTGCAATGGCCTCCCAAAGTTTCCTAAGTTTCCTTCTCTGTCTATAGTCCCCTACTAGGATCATCATTCTCTTTTGACTTCCAAGGAGCTTTCTAGTTGGGAAGGCTTTCTTGACTTTGAGAATGAGAAATATGTGGTCTTATCTTTATCTTTTTCTGTATATCATCTATAAAATGAAAGTGCTAAGCAAGTTAATCTCTCAAGCTTTTGTCAGTGCCAAAATCTTAATATGATTTATCCCTTCTTTTGTGCAAAGTGCAAAACTGTGATTTTAACAACTCCTTGTGAAGTTCTTATGAGTTTATGAACATGATAAAGTGGCAGAGGATGACTTTTTCCAGAATGCAATTCCATAACAGACTAACCAACCATTTTTCCTATTGACATTTGGCAGTGAATCTTGCTGGTATTGCAATCTTGAAATCTCTTTGCTCACTGCCATTCCTCAGCAGTCACTTTCTCCTGGGTGAGAACTCTGGTTGAAACAAAGCCATGAACAGTGACCTTCCTGGGGATTTCTTGGGGATTCTCCAAAGTCAAGGCCTCTAGACTGTGCCTCACAAACCACTGTGATGGGAACTGTAGGCCACTCCACCTCAGATTCTTTCTTTTTCCTCCACAGCAAGTGAAATAAAATCTGTAATTTCCCTCCATCCTCCATGGACCACTCTCTTCCAAGGAGAGACTGTGACACTGACTTGCAAAGCATTTCAGTTCAATGCACCACAGAAAAGAAAATGGTACCGTTGGTATCTTCCTGGAGAAATACAAAGTGAGACAACAGAAAACACCTATGAGGCCCGTGAATCTGGAGGGTACAAATGCCAGGCCCAGGACTCACACCCAAGTGACCGTGTGGACTTGCTCTTTACTGCAGGTAGGAAAGAAATGAAAGAAAAAAAAAGTTTAGGAATAATAAAGTGACTCAAAAACCAGCTGCATTTACTAATTCAAAAGCTCTAGAAATAGGGTCCAAGAATTTATATATTTTACAAGCTCCTCAGGTAAAAGAAAATTTGAGAAGCAATTTATTTGAATGGTCTCTGAATCTATGTTTAGTTTGAGGCTTATAAATTTATTTGGAATAAAAATCTATGTGAGGATTTATTAATATTTTATAGATAGGTAGATAGAAGATAGAGAGGGAGTAATTTCCATTTCTGTCCTAAAACCACCTATTTTGAATGAATTTGAAGCAGTTATATAATCTTTCTAGTTATAATATAATGCTCTTTAAGTTAGTGAACAAGGAACAGTATAGTAGCAAAGAGCTAAGAAAATGCTTAGCCTCTTTGACCTGACAATTCTTCTCTTAAGAACTTACCTACTGAAATAGTCATAGATATATACAACCAAAATTGAAGAATCTTAAATGGTCAAGAAGAGAAAAAATTCATTAAATATTCTTACTGACATTGAAGGAAAATGTGGTCATTGAAAACCAGGTTAAAGAATGATATTGATGACATAGGAAAGTATTCATAGTAAAGTAAGTGAAAAGCAAATTATCAAGTGGATAAATACTTTAATTTCATAAAAAGAAATACATACAGACTCTTATATACATGCACAGAGATAAAAGAAGTAGAAAAATATATGCCAAAATCTGGTGAGTTGATAAGATTAATTTGCATTTCTGTTTTAAGCATTTTCTCAAGCATATGTGTTCCTTTTAAAGCGAGGGGGGGAAAAAGGGATTTCCCTGGTGGTCCAGTGGTTAGGACTCTGTGCTTTCATTTCAGGGAGCATGGATTTGATCCCTGGTTGGGGAATTAAGATCCCACAAGACATGTGGCATGGCCAAAAATAAGTAAATTAATTAAATAGATAAAATCAGAAAAAGAAATGATGATTACTTTAAGAATCCTTTTCCCTAGTTCCCAGGCTTATAAAATCTTTTAGAATAATAGCAAAAAGAAGGGAGAAACAATCAGAAGAAACAAACAACCGCCCTTGTGTTTCCTACAGCCAGCCTGATCCTGCAGGCTCCATCTGATGTGTTTGAAGCTGACTCTGTGGTTCTGAGATGCCAAGCAAAGGCAAACGTAATACTACATAACATGACATTGTACAAGAATGGAAAAGTCCTGCAAGTCCTTGACAAAACTTCTGACTTCCATATTTATCAAGCAAGTATGAAGGACAATGGTGACTATCACTGTAGTGGATTTAAAGATACTCACTTGGTTTCTTCAAACAAAATTAAAATCGTAGTCCAAGGTAAAGCATTCTTTATTTTGTGAAATAGGTTAGTCAAAATGAGGACTCCTGAGATTGTAGAGGATAAAAAGGGCAGTCTGAAATACTACTGAATCTCAGGGAGCATTCCTACAAGGCATAGAGAAAGTACTGTTGTGCTTTCGGCTGAAGGATATTAGTAATCAAAGGCGGCATCTTTTCTGCCTGCTTTTGTATGTTCTGCTTGCGGGTGCGGAGGATGAACTGTGGTTTTCTCCAAAGCAGTTCCAAGCCTCACTTTGCTGAGAAATACTGTGATCCTTCTCTCTAGAGCTGTTTCCAAGTCCCGTGCTGAAAGCCAGCTCCACCCAGCCCACTGAGGGGAACACAGTGACCTTGACCTGTGAGACCCAGCTCTCTCTACAGAGGCCAGAAAGCCAGCTCCTGTTCCGTTTCGTCAAAACATCCATGTGGTCAGAATGGAAAATCTCCCCAGAATTCCAGTTCTCTCCCATACGTAGAGAAAACTCAGGGTCTTACTGGTGTGAGGCACGGAGATTGAATTCCCTTGTCCAGAAACAGAGCCAGGAATTACAGATACAGGTACAAGGTGAGTGGTAGTGGGTTCTGAGATTTGCCAGAATGGGGCTGGGAAGGGCCGGGCAGAATGACACAACAGTTTGTTTTTCTTTCAGTACTGTGAGACACAACTCGTTCTTTTTCCTCTGAAGTTAGGCTTCCTTGACATCATTTTTCTGTCTTTTTTCCTGGTGGGCCTATAGTCATGGGCTTCCCAGGTGGTGCTAGTGGTAAAGAACCCGCCTACCAGTGCAGGAGACATAAGAGCCCCGGGTTTGATCCCTGGTGGGGAAGATCCCTTGGAGGAGGGCATGGCAACCCACTCCAGTATTCTTGCCTGGAGAGTTCCATGGACAGAGGAGCCTGGCGGGCTACAGCCCATAGGGTCACAAACAGCTGGACACAACTGAAATGACTGAGCACACACACATATACTATAGGCATAAACCACAGAGCCCTTTGACTGAGCTAGATGGACTCTGCTTAGCCAGATGGACAGATTCTTAGAATGCTAGATGCCTGGAGGTGAGCACTTAAGAATAAGAAAACTAAAGGACAAGAGCTTGGGGAACAAATATTTCTAACTAGATGTATTTAGGGATGATGTTGTTCCCACTGGGCTTCCCTTGTGGATCAGATGGTAAAGAATCTGCCTGCAATGCGGAAGACCTGGGTTCGATCCCTGGGTTGGGAAGATCCCCTGGAGAAGGGAAAAGCTGTACGCTGCAGTATTCTGGCCTGGAGAAGTCTATGGACTGTACAATTCATGGGGTCGCAAAGAGTCGGACATGACTGAGTGACATTCACTTTCACTTTGTACCCCTATTGCTTTTTCCTAAGTCTCTGAAACTGTATAGGTCTTCAAGCATGAATGCCAACCAGTGGTCAAATGCCTCTTCTGATTTATTTTGACCTATTGATATCTCATAGGAGCACTAGGAAGGATGCAGATCTGGGGTGCATGCTCTCCTGAGTGAGGAAATAGTGAAAGTGGTTAGCATTCTCCATCAATTTGCTCCCATTCCCAAGCAAAAGAGATGGTTCCATGTTTCTTTCAAACTGTCTGAAACTGGAAGTGTTAGTTGCTCTGTCCTGTCTAACTCTTTGCGACCCCATGGACTAGAGCCCACCAGGCTCCTCTGTCCATGGAATTCCCCAGGCAAGAATACTGGAGTGGGTAGTCATTCCCTTCTCCAGGGGATCTTCCCAACCCAGGGATCAAACCCGGGTCTCCCATATTGCAGGCAGATTCTTTGCCATTTGAGCCACCAGGGAAGTCCTTGAAACTGTCTAGATACTATTAATCTTTGTTTTGTAATCATAGGCAACATTTTTTTCTTATGTATATGATTTGGACTGGACAATTGAGAGGAAGTAGAGGATGTTACTCAACAGTTGCAACACAGTGATTTCTAGCATAGGATCTCCCTTCATGTTACTGATGGAACCCAGACCCCAAATCCTACTCCTTATCTGTTCCCAGGTATCTTCCCTTGTTCTTCAAGCCTGCAAGATGACTCAAAAAGGCATTGCCCTTAGCCAATATCCTAGTGTAAAACCATAACCACCTGGAGTGTAGAACACTTTCATCCCAGATTTTCCTATTTTAGGAGGACTGTCACAGGTCCACCTCCTCTGACCATCTAACTGACAGGCAGAGGTGTTAAGAAGTGCTTACTCCAGGGCAAGCTTGCTGTATATGTCAATGATTGATTTCCAACAAAGCACCGAAGTTGTCACAGCTGCAAAGCAAGTACCTCCAGTGCCAAGTCTTCCTGTCCTTTCCATCCTGACCACTTCAATGTTAGGCACTGGGTGTAATTTCCAGGATGACTGGCCCATGCTCTGTCAGGTAGGGCATAAGGAGAGGGTGGGCATTTTATTCCTTGTGGAATAAATGCTTCTTGGTGGCTCAGATGGTAAAGAATCTGTCTGCAGTGTGGGAGACCCGGGTTTGATGCCTGGGTTGGGAAGATCCCCTAGAGAAGGGAATGACTACCCACTCCAGTATTCTTGCCTGGGGAATTCCAGGCAAGACAAAGGAGCCTGGTGGACTCTAGTCCATGGGGTCACAAAGAGTTGGACAGGACTGAGCAACTAACACTCTCAATTTCAGGAACTGGCTCCACCAGTTCATTAGGAATTGAAGTTCTCTCAAACCATTGTATCTCCAGCACTTTCTCCCTCTTCCCAAGAAGTCTCAATTCCACCGCAGGTCAACTTCCCATCAGGTCAGCAGACTTAGCCCTTCCCATTCTGTGACTCTTCTTCTGTGTCTCATTCTGTGACACCCCAATGCCAAGAATCCCACATGTCATTTTTATTCATTTAGAAATTGTTCGTGACGTCCGAATACACTCCCACCCAGAGTTCGTGTTTGAAGGTCAGGAGCTGGTTCTCATCTGCTCAGTAAATGGAGTTCCAAGGCCCATCACAGTCTCCTGGTACAAAAAACAACCCAGCCTTTGGAAGGACAGAGAGCTTCAAACTTCCTCAAAAACAGAATTCAAGGTCCCTGTGGTGCAAAGCAGCGATGCTGGAGAGTATTACTGTATTGCCAGAAACGGTCGCTTTTCCCTTGAGAGCAACTTAGTGATCATCAGTGTGAAAGGTGTGTCTGCCAAGTATCATTTGCAGAACAGCTTTTCAAACTCTGTAAAGACCATGAGGTGGTTGAGTGGGAGTGGGTGCTGATTGTTGCCAATAATTTACTGCTATGAATAATCTACCAGAAGTTAGATTAACAGCAGGGGGATTTAGGGGTAGAATGGGTTGTGGGAGCTTTTGGAAACTCCTAGAAATGGAGGGCAGAAAAAGTATTCAAGGACTGGCATATGTGTGGGATCTTCATATTTAAAATTTTCTTTTTTTTTTATTAAAAAAAATTATACATGTGTTCCCCATCCTGAACCCTCCTCCCTCCTCCCTCCCCATACCATCCCTCTGGGTCGTCCCAGTGCACCAGCCCCAAGCATCCAGCATCGTGCATTGAACCTGGACTGGCATCTCGTTTCATACATGACATTTCACATGTTTCAATGCCATTCTCCCAAATCTTCCCACCCTCTCCCTCTCCCACAGAGTCCATAAGCCTGTTCTATACATCAGTGTCTCTTTTGCTGTCTCGTATACAGGGTTATCATTACCATCTTTCTAAATTCCATATATATGCGTTAGTATACTGTATTGGTGTTTGTCCTTCTGGCTTACTTCACTCTGTATAATAGGCTCCAGTTTCATCCACCTCGTTAGAACTGATTCAAATACACAATGGAGTATTAAAATTTTCTTTTTAAATGAAATGGTTCTTGAACAAATAGAATTTTAGAGCTGGAATGATCTGGGACCATGTCTCTTGATAGGAGGGCCCTCTTTCTCTTGTAGTAGGTCACATTCTCTCCGTGTCCTCACATAACCTTTCTTCCCTGTCCTTGAAGAGAGAGAGGTCTCTGGTATCTTCCTCTCCTGTAAGGACGCCAGTCCTATCTGATTAGGGGGTCAATCTTCTCTTATGACCTCACTTAACCTTTGTTATTCAGTCTCTAAGTTGTGTCTGACTCTTTGCAACACCATGGACTGCAGCATGCCAGGTTCCCCTATGCTTCACTATCTTCCAGAGTTAGTTCAAATTCATATCCATAGAGTCAGTGATGCTATCTAACCATCTCATCCCCTGCCACCCCCTTCTCCTCTTGCCCTCAATCTTTCCTAGCATCAGGGTCCTTTCCAATGAGTTGGCTCTTTGCATCAGGTGGCCAAAGTATTGGAGCTTTAGCTTCATCATCAGTCCTTCCAGTGAATATTCAGGGTTGATTTTCTTTAGGATTGACTGGTTTGATCTCCTTGCAGTCCAAAAGACTCTCAAGAGTCTTCTCCAGCACCACAATTTGAAAGCATCAATTCTTCAGCACTCAGTCTTCTTTATGGTTCAGTTCTCACATCCATACCTGGCTGACTACTGGAAAAGCTATATCACTGATAACTATACAGACCTTTGTCAGTAAAGTGCTATTTCTGCTGTTTAATATGCTGTCTTTTAGGTTTGTCATAGCTTTCCTTCCAAGGAATAAGCGTGTTTTAATTTTACGGCTGCAGTTACCATCTGCAGTGATTTTGGAGCCCAAGAAAAGAAAATCTGTCACTGCTTCCACTTTTTCCCCCTTCTTTTTGCCATGAAGTGATGGGACCAGATGCCATGATCTTCATTTATTGAATGTTGAATTTCAAGCCAGCTTTTTCACTCTCCTCTTTCACCCTCCTCAAGAGGCTCTTTAGCTCCTCTTTACTTTCTGCCATTAGAGTGGTGTCATCTGCATACTTGAGGTTGTTCATACTTCTCCTGGCAATCTTGATTTCAGCTTGTAATTCATCCAGTCTTGCATTTCACATGATGTGCTCTGCATATAAGTTAAATAAGCAGGGTGACAATATACAGTCTTGTACTCTTTCCCCAATTTTGAACTAGTCCATTGTTCCTTGTCTGGTTCTAACTGTTGCTTCTTGACCTGCATACAGGTCCCTCAGGAGACAGGTAAGGTGGTCTGGTATTTCCATCTCTTTCTTTAAAAAACAAAAAAGTTTTATTTACTTATAGCTGCACTGGGTCTTTGTTGCTGCATCTGGACTTTCTCTAGTTGTGGTAGGGGCTACTCTTCATTGAAGTGAGGGCTATTCTTTGTTGCAGTGAGCAGGCTTCTCATTGCAGTGGCTTCTTTTGTTATGGAGTATGGGATCTAGGTGCTCAGGTTCAGTAGTTGTGACAAACAGGGCTAGTTGCTCCATGGCATGTGGGACTCTTCCTGGACCAGGGATCAAATCTGTGTCCCCTGCATTGCAAGGCAGATTCTTAACCACTGGGCCACCAGTGAAGTCTGGTATTCCCATCTCTTTAAGAATTTTCCATATTTTGTTGTAATCCACAGTCAAAGTCTTGAGCATAGTCAGAAGCAGATGTTTTACTAGAATTCCCTTGCTTTCTCTATAATCTAATGAATGTTGGCAATTTGATCTCTGATTCCTCTGCCTTTTCTAAATCCATCTTGTACATCTGGAAGTTCTCAGGTCACATATTGCTGAAGACTAGATTGAAGGATTTTGAACATAACCTTGCAAGTGCATGAAATGAGCACAACTGTATGGTAGCTGGAACATTCTTTGGCACTGCCCTTCTTTGAGATTGGAATGAAAACTGACCTTTTCCAGTCTCGTGGCCACTGCTGTTTTCTAAATTTGCTGAAATGTTGAGTGCAGCACTTTGACAGCACCATCTTTTAGGATTTGAAAAAGCTCAGCTGGAATTCCATCATCTCCACTAGCTTTGTTCATAGTATTGCTTCCTAAGGCCCACTTGACTTCACACTCCAGGATTTCTGGCTTTAGGTGAGTGACCACACCATTGTGGTTATCCCAGTCATTAAGACCTCTTTTGTATAGTTCAACTGTGTATTCTTGCCACCTCTTCTTAATCTTTTCTGCTTCTGTTAGGTCCATACTGTTTCTGTCCTTTATTGTGCCTATCCTTGCATGACATGCTCCCTTGGCATCTCCAACTTTCTTGAAGAGATCTCTAATCTTTCCCATTCTATTGTTTTCCTCTATTTCTTTACACTTTTCATTTAAGAAGGGCTTATCTCTCCTGGAGAAGGAAACGGCAACCCACTCCAGTATTCATTCCTGGAAAATCCCATGGACCGAGGAGCCTGGTCGGCTACAATCCATGGGGTCGCAAAGAGTTGGACATGACTGAGCAACTTCTGTGTCTGTGTTCTGTGTATCTCTCCTTGCTGTTCTCTGTAACTCTGCATTCAGTTGGGTATATATTTCCCTTTCTTGCTTACCTTTTGCTTCTCTTCTTTCCTCAACTATTTGTAAACCCTCCTCAGACAAACACTTTGCCTTCTTGCAGTCCTTTTTCTTGGGGATGGTTTTGGTAACTGCCTCCTCTACAGTGGTGTGAGCTTCCATCCATCATTCTTCAGGCACTCTGTCTACCAGATCTATTCATCACTTTCACTGTATAACCACGAGGGATTTGATTTAGGTCATACCTGAATGGCCTAGTGGTTTCCCCTACTTTCTTCAATTTAAGCCTGAATTTTGCAATAAGGAGCTCATGATCTGAACCATGGTCAACTCAAGGTCTTGTTTTTGCTCACTGTATAGAGATTTACAATCTTCAGCTGCCAAGAAGCTGAAGCTTCAGTCATTTAACCTTATTTCCTTAAAGGCTCTATCTCCAAATACAGTCATATTGGAGGTTGTGACTTCAATATATGTATTAAAGAGGGACACAGTTCACTCCATAACACCATCCCCATTGGCTTTGAATAAGTGTCTCTATCTTGTGGGCTTCATCCTTCAACCAGTTCAGATACTATCATACCCCTTAACATGTCTGCAACATCTCTCTCTCTCCTTTCTTGATCCCCAGCATCTGTAGAACTCACCATTTTTCTCTTTTCTTTCTTTATCCATTGAATCCCCATACGCTTGAGTTTCCAATCAATCGTAGTAGTTCTCAAATAATTCCTCTATCCCAGGGTTATGGAGATATCTGTTGTTCCCATCAACAGTTAATTATTTTCAATAACCAATGTGCAAATCCATGTAGGATACAGCAACAGGTAGTAACATCAGTTACTCCAACCATGTAACTATGGCTACTACACCACCCCAAACTACCCTACCTCCTTTACCAGTATCTAACACCATCTTACCCTCAGTACTGTTAAGGTGGTTGTGGTAGTGATAGGAAAATAGCTTTGATAGAGCCCTGTGCTGTTCCCTTCATTGATGGCAAGCTCCAGTTCCACTTTTAAGGAGTCGATGTTATTTAACTTTGGAACAGGAGTCAGGAGACAGACTTAGGTCCTGTCTGGCCCTGAAAACATCCTGATGAGTTACCACAGACAGATCTCCTAACCTCTTCCTGACTCAGTTTTCTCACCTATAAATAGAGAGGGTCAGGCTGGATACAGGGAGATTGTAGGAATGGAGAAGATTCTAGAAGAGTATGTGAATGTCTGACAGAAAAGAGAAAGGGGCAGAGGCCCAAGGCCAATCCCAGCAAAGGGAAAAAGGAGAGCAGGGACTGACAGGAAGACTAAGAGTGGCTTGGGCAGGTGAGGGGACAAATCTTCCAAGTCATATGGCAGAGGGAAGGAACAAGGTAAATGTGTCAGTCTGATGGTAGCAAAATCAGGGATTTCTTCCCCAAGAACATTATTTCCCCTGGAAAATTGGAGTCAGGTCACCTAACAAGGGGAGATAGGAGAGGAGAAGTGCCAGGTCTGATGGAGAAGGAGAAGACCAACATGGAGAATAGGAAAGAGCTGGGGAGAAAAGTCAGGAGACGGTGAGCTGCCCTGAAAGCCAGTGGACATGAGACTGGACATTTCATTAGCCACTGATTGACAGCTTCATGAAGTGTCAGGAGCAACTGTTAACTAAGTTTTTTCTCTTCCTCAGTCCCTGTGTCTCAACCTGTCCTCACTCTCAGACCTCCTGGGACCTGGACTCTTGTGAGAGATAAGATAAGCCTTCAGTGTGAAGTTCAGAGAGGTTCTCTGCCTATCTGGTACCAGTTTTTTCACGAAGATGTGTTGCTTATGAAGACAAAATCCACTTCAGAGAGAAAAATGTCCCATAGATTGTCTTTGACTGAAAATCACTTTGGAAAGTACTACTGCACAGCTGACAATGGCCTTGGCCCTCAGAGAAGTGAGGCTGTGAGTAAGTAAGCCTCCCTATCATTAGTAAGCCCAGGATCTGTTAGAGACCTATACTTGGCCTCTATCCCTGACTGCTCCAGAAATGTGTTCCCACCTTCAAGTTTCACCTACTTTTTCATCTGGCCAAACCATTGTCCTTCTCAACACCCCAGCTCACTGAGACAGCTATCTGCTGCTTTTGAGCCTGGTTCCTTCAGCAGCCCGTGTGCCACAGTGCCCCTGGCTGCCTACACAGCAGCTCTGTCTTTCCTGGACCCCAACCTCTGAGGAGTCAAGTGCTTCTCTCTTTTTGTCCTCTTGTCTTGTGAACCCCCCAGATTCCTGATTTTCATCCATTACACTGTCCCCTGTAGCCACAAAATAAGTTCTCCCTGAGGCACACAGATTTGTCTCTTGTCCTTTTCATATCAGATACTGATCATTTACAATGTACAAAACCAAGTAAGATGTAAAGACAAGGAGCATGATCATAGTTACTTCAAATATGACCCTCTTTTTAAGAAAATGTTTATCAGAGTGTAGTTGAATTACAGTGTAATGTTAGTTTCAAGTGTACAGCAAAGTGGATCAGTCATACATAAATATATACACATTCATTTTTAGATTCTTTTCCAATATAGGTCATTATATAATATTGAGTTAAGTTCCCTGTGCTTTACAGTAGTTTTTATTAGTTATCCCTTTTATATATAGCAGTAATGTATATGTCAGTCCCGATCTCCCAATTTATTCCCTCCCTCACTCCTTTACCCCCTGGTAACCACAAGTTTACCATAAGTAAACGATAAGTTTAATTCAACATAACCACATTGAGTAAGCTCTTTTAGAGTTGGTTAGGTAGCAATGTGAAAGGGGCCCAAATGGGGAAGGGCTGGCAGCAGATCAAGGGATAACCACTGTGAGCCAAGAGGAACTCACCTCTGCTTGCCTGATTTAAGGCCCTAACAGTGAATGTCAGCTCAAAATCAAGTTATATAGGTTTCAGTTGATCTCTGAATCTCAGTTTTGTGTCATCTATGTGTGGCCAAAGCCCAAGCCCAATTTTAGGGAGCAGTGTGATTTGGGTTTGTATTGATGGTAGAGTCTAGTCCTGGCTGGTCCGGGAAGCAACCTGTTTTCTCTTCTGTTTGAAAAAAAAAAAAAGCTGAGCCAGGCTGGAGATAAGCCAGAATGCAGCCCCTCCCACAATAAATATGCAAAAGTTTTAAAGGAAAGGATCAGGGAACCCTGGAAGGAGACATCAAATGAAAGAGATGGAGAAGCTGTGCTCCTGACATCCACAGACCCAAGGAATTTGGAGGCAGGATGTCATCATCAGATGCTCTCAGAGATGCACAAAGTTCTATAGAATGGCTGCTTTATCCACCTCCTAGGTAATCACTGCATGTAGTATGTATGTCAGACTATACTGACATCTAAGAATACATAGACTAGACCAACACTGTAGGAGTGTTTAACAAAGTGAAACCAAGTGAGGGAGAGTTTTAAGCAAAAGACAGTAGAGGCCAAGTCAGAGAAGGCACAGCTGATATATGATGAAAGATAAGAATTGAGTCACATCCCCTGAATTTAGCCACAAAGCACTGAAAAGGAAAGTGGAAGAATACAGGGGAGAACCTGGTTTGATAGCTGGGTTTGATGGCTGCCTCACCACATACTAGCTATGCAGCTTAACCCCAGTGGGCCTCAGTTTCCTCATGTGTGAAATAAAGGCAGTGATAATAGCTTCTCAGGATTGTTTTGATGATTAAATTAGTGTTTGTCTACATATGTTTACAAATAATATATGACAAATGCACACCATACACATAGTTAAAAACATTATATTATATCATGTGAGTGAGTGAAGTCGCTCAGTTGTGTCCAACTCTTTGCAGCCCCATGGACTGTAGCCTATCAGGCTCCTCTGTCCATGGAATTTTCTAGGCAAGAGTGCTGGAGTGGGTTGCCATTTCTTTCTCCCATATTATATCATAAGTGTCTATTATTATCATCATCATCATTATAATCACAAACATGAAAAATCAACTTTAGTATGTTGGTGGGGATAAAAACAAGGTTGTATTGAGCAAATTATCAGAGTGAGAGAAAAAAGTAGAGACAGTGCTTCTTCTATGAGTCTTTCCACAGAAAAGAAACACTGAGAACATTAAATGTAGATAGGGTTTTGTTTTGTTGTTTTACTAAAGGGGAGAGGATTAAGCACATCTAAGTGGTGTTTGGAAGAAGTGAATAGATGCAGAGAATTTATATCTGGGACACATGGAGGTGAGCTCAGGGTCAAGAAAGAGCAGGATCCTCCTTGAGTTGGTGGAGGGGCAGCTTGTCCAAGGTCACCAGACAGGGGAGAAGCAAGGGGCTGATGCAGGTAAATGGTGTGAGTCTGGTGGCAGCAAACTAAGGGACTTCTTCCTCAATAACATCAATTCCTCTGGAAAATGGGAGTGAGGTGACCTAACAAGAGGAGACAGGAAAGGAGAAGGGCCAGGTCTAATGGGAAAGGAGAAGACCAACAAGGAGAACAGAAGAGAGGTGGGGAGAAAAGCCAGGAAGGCTCTGGGGTGCCCTGATGGCCAGTGGACATGAGACTGAACATTTCACTAGCCACTGATTGACAGCTTCAGAAAGTGGCAGAAGCAACTGCTGACTAAGGTTTTTCCTCTCCCTCAGTCCCTGTGTCTAAACCTGTCCTCACCTTCAGCTCTCCTGGGACCAGGACTTTTGTGGGAGATAAGATGAGCCTTCAGTGTGAAGTTCAGAGAGGTTCTCTGCCCATCTGGTACCAGTTTTTTCATGAAGATGATTTGCTCAAAAAGAGAGAAGCCATTTCATGGATAACAGAATCCTATAGCTTCTCTCTGATCGCAGAGCATTCTGGGAACTACTACTGCACAGCTGACAATGGCTTTGGCCCTCAGAGAAGTGAGGCCATAAGCCTCTCTGTCACCGGTAAGCCCTAGTTCTGTTAGTGACCCATCCCTGGCCTCTATCCTTGTGAAAGTAAAAGTCACTCAGTCATGTCCAACTCTTTGTGACCCCATGGACTATACAGTCCATGGAATTCTCCAGGCCAGAATACTGGAGTGGGTAGCCTTTCCCTTCTCCCGGGTATCTTCCCAACCCAAGGATCAAACCTAGGTCTTCCACATTGCAGGCAGATTCTTTACCAGCCGAGCCACAAGGGAAGGCTGGCCTATATCCTTGACCCCTCCAAAAATGTGTTCCCACCTTCAAGTTTTCCCTGATTCTTCCTCTGACCAAACTTATGTCATTCTCAATACCCAGGTTCTCTTGAGACAGCTGTCTGTTGCTTTTGAGCCTTGTACTATGAGCAACTCAGATGTTATCACACCCCTAGCTTCCTGCAGAGCAGCTCTCTCCTGGACCCCAACTCTGAGGAGCCCCAGTGTTTCTCTTTTTCTGTCCTCTTGTCCTGCTAATCCACAGATTTCTGATTTTCATTAACTACATTGTTCCCCATAGCTACAAAATCAGTTCCCATGGTCATTGAGTTGTCACTTGTCCCTTTCCTATCAGATACTCCTAGATGGTTCAGTGGTAAAGAATCTGCCTGCCCAAGCAAGAGATACAGGAGATGCTGTTTTGACCCCTGGGTTGGGAAGATAGTCTGGAGTAGGAAATGGTAACCCTCTCCAGTATTCTTGCTTGAAAATATTCCATGGACAGAGGAGCCTGGTAGGCTGCAGTCCATGTGGTCACAAAGAGTTGGACATGACTGAGCAACTGAGCACACAAGCACTGATCATTTACAGATACACAACCGTAAAAGATACAAAGACAGGGAGCAGGATCATAGTTATACCAAAGATGTCCTTCTTGAGTAAGCACTTTTAGAGTTGTTTAGGCAGCAGTGTGAGAGGACACAGAGGGGAGGGGCTGGAAGCAGGGCAAGGGGCATCCATTCTGAGTCAAGAATTCACCTCTGCTTGCTTGGCTTAAGGTCCCAAAGTCCATGAAAGTGACTGTCAGCTCAGTATGAAGTTAAAATGGTTTCTGTTGAGCCTTGAATCTCGGGGTTTTTTTTTTTTTTTTTGCCATCTATGTGTGGCCAAACTCCAAGCCCAATTTTAGGGGGCAGTGTGATTCATGCTGTCCTGAGGGCCGGTGGACATAAGACTGGATATTTCACTAGTCACTGATTAACAGTTCCAGGCAGTGGCAGAAGCAACTGTCGACTAAGTTTTTCTCTCCCTCAGTGCCCGTGTCTCAACCTGTCCTCACCCTCAGCCCTCCTGGAACCTGGACTCTTGTGGGAAATGAGGTGAGACTTCAGTGTGAAGTTCAGAGAGGGTCTTCGCCCATCTGGTACCAGTTTTTTCATGAAGATGTGTTGCTCACAAGGATAGAAGCTACTTCATGGAGAACAAGGTCCTATAGCTTCTCTGTGACTGCAGAGCATTCTGGGAACTACTACTGCACAGCTGACAATGGCTTTGGCCCTCAGAGCAGTGAGACCATTAACCTCTCTGTCATTGGTAAGTTCTGGATTCCTGCTAGTGACCCATCCCTGACCCAGATCCTTGTCATGCCAACTCCTTTCAGAGATTTTCATGGATCTCCCTGTTTCCTACACCATCAACCTAATGGTCATCTTGTTTCCCTTCTCAAAGAACCATCTGTCTGTGGGCTTCAGTCCTCATTCAGCCCTCACTCAACTAGGCCCCTAAGATAGCTCAACACCTTCCCCCACTTTTACCAAATGAATTTATTTTCCCAAAAGTCCCTGGTGGCTCAGATGGTAAAGAATATGCCTACAGTGCAGAAGACCCAGTTTTCAGCCCTGGGTCAGGAAGATACCCTGGAGTAGGAAATGGCAACCTACTCCAGTATTCTTGCCTGGAAAATTCCATGGACAGAGGAGCCTGGCTGGTTACAGGCCATGGGATCACAAAGAGTTGGACATGACTGAGAGACTAACACTTCTTTGTTCCCAAATTATTTTTTCAGGCCCTGCATGTTCAGTCTCCAAACCAATTTCTCTTAACTGGATGCACAGAAGCATCTCATATCTCCCCACTAATACCTACATATTAATTTAGCTACAAGCTCAGGCATATGGACATATAGTGGGCAAGAGCTTACTTTCTCCAAAAGCTTCTGCAGCAGTTCAGACTCTTGCTGCTGCTGCTGCTGCTGCTAAGTCGCTTCAATGGTGTCTGACTCTGTGTGACCTCATAGATGGCAGCCCACCAGGCTTCCCCATCCATGGGATTCTCCAGGCTGGAGTGGGTTGCCATTTCCTTCTCCAATGCATGAAAGTGAAAAGTGAAAGTGAAGTCGCTCAGTCATGTCCGACTCTTAGCGACCCCATGGACTACAGCCTACCAGGCTCCTCCATCCATGGGATTTTCCAGGCAAGAGTACTGGAGTGGGGTGCCATTGCCTTCTCCAGTTCAGACTCTTACAGTAGGTTTAAAGAGGGCTGAAAGTGAAAGGAAGAGAAGAAATGGCCTCCTAGAAGCCAACTCACTGGTTTTTCTGGGGTTTCTGGGATATTTTGACTTAACTCAGTAATAACACAAGTGTCATTTCTTTGTATTATGTTTTCAACAGTTTTGTTGCAGTATGACATATATTTGTACATGTATACGAATTATCAGTGTACAGTTCATGGTTGCCTATAGAACCGTGAAAAAGTGTCATTTTAGGATCAAAATTGCTTCCGTTTACTTTTGGAATCTTCGTGTAGAAGAGAGTGAAAGTTCAGTTTTCTTTTCATAGAAGCAGAAAGAAAGACAGAGAAATCTTGAGTCAGATGTATCAGATCATTTTAGATAAGAAATAAAAAGACCTTGATGTCTCTGGGGGGTGAGGGTTTGCTAAGTAAATCCAGGGAATAAAAAAAAAGGAAGACAACGTATCTAGATTCATGGAATAAGAACTGAGAGATTTCTCAGAATTCAACTTATTTCTCAAAAACAGGTTATATTGATGCTTGATGAGCTAGATCCTTTCATTATTATCTACTCCTAGCCCTGCCATCTGTTTCCTTTCTCTGTCCTTCTGCCCTATTTTTCGTATTGCTCCTAAGTGCTTTCACTCTTATTCTTAAGACTCTACCTTATGAACTTATCTTGCCTCAAACCTCCTGAAAATTTCATCAGTGACTGTCTTAGACTTTGCAATAGGATATCCTGCTCTGTATTTTAACGTCTGCCCCAGCTGCCAATGCTGTATGGTTTGCTACCAAAGCAGTGCTTCTAACAAGTCTAATTAGCCAAGCAGCCTAGCTCTAAGACACCTCATAAGCCACAGGCAAGTCTACACATGAAATTTTCTTAAACCAACTGCCCACCTCCAGTTCAACAAGTGGTAGCAGAGGGAGCAGGGTCAATTGGGACAGCATGACATATAATGAACTACATTGAAGAAAATAGTTTTTCTAGGAATGATATACACAGCAGGGCCTCTGAGGTTTCCTAGAAAGAGCAGTGTACATGTAAAACATCTTGCTTGAGTTGTGTGATATCAGTTTGGATAAGAATACCCGAATTCTAGCCCTAGTTGTGAAAATAGCTAGTTCAAAATTTAGGCAAAATTTTAAAATTTTCTTTGTCTTACTGTTTAACTTTCTCTTGAAAGTTAGGTAAGACAGTAATTAGTGTTCCTTAAAGCCCCAGCATTCTGTGATTTGAGTTGGAATAAGAACCCAAAGGTAATGAATTCATGATTCTCTGGAAGAAATAAGGTGGGTGTCCCTTTTTTTTTACCTGGAAAAGCAAAGGAGAGCATCACTTTGACAGAGTCTCATCATCCTTCAAGGTGGTGGGGAGGAGTTAGGGGAATCACTTTTAGGGTTTGAGAAACAGGAATTAGTCAGAATATGATGGTAACTACAAGTGTGGTCTGGTCAGACTTTAAATTAGGCAAGTTCCTGTTACGGTCTGTGGGTTCCTGTTAGGAACCCATGAGTCCATCTGGAGTCCTTATTACTATGGTCCTATCTTGAAAGTGATCAGTCTGAAAGATCTCTTGCTCCTTGACAGTTCTTGTTTCAGATCATAGTAAAACATGGACCAAAACTGACCAAAGGAAGACACTGCCCCTATATAAATTGTTGAGTAAAGAGATTACTTATGAAATGTAAATGCTCTGAGATTCAAACTCTAAAGCCTGAAGCTGAGCTATCAAGGAAAGTCCCAAGTCCTAAAGACATCCTCTTTCTCATGACCATGTTTTATTTTCTTCTCAAATTTAATGTTATCTAAAACCGTTTTATTTCTTGTTTCATGTGTATCTTTCTGAATACCAGAGTATAAGCTTCATGAAAATGGAACCTTTTTAGTTTTGGTCTGCTCTGCATCCCTGTACCTACTCAGTGTCTGGCACAAAGTAGGTCTTCAGTGAGCATTTGTAATTCCTTGGACAAAAAGTCTTTCAGGTGAGATGAGGAAGAAAAGACTAGGGAGAGAATACTGGTCTTCGCATCTGCTTATACCAACTGAACAGAAATAAATGAGCCTTAAATTAACACACAAATTGAGCAGCTTCACACTGAGCCATGCAGACTCTCTGACAAAATAATTTGTTTTGTGTGTGTGTGTTTTTTTTCTTTTTGAGGGAATATACCCCAAAGAGAAGACATGGAAATTTTGTGGGAATATAAACTGATAAGATATGCCCATTTTGAATCTATCAACACACACACATACACAGAGCATTCTCAAGCAAATACAAGAGCCTGAATATAACTTTATTCATTGAAGTATAAGCCATAAACAAAAGAAGTCTAATATGGGAATTTTTGCTTCGATGCATTTAAAACTATAAAAGGGAGAGAAAAAGCACAAAATTCCTAATAACTTTAAGAAGAAGAATTGCTTTAGGAAACAAAAAAGTTTTCTGGATATTCTTAATACAATTAAAGAAAAGACTTATGTCCATAAAGACTTATGGACTCCAGGGGGAGAAAAGTACAATGGGGAAATTAATGAGGTTAAAGAAGAGATGATAAGATAACAGAAAAGAAAAACAAGTATGTATGTGTGTGTGTGTGTATATATATATATATATATATATATATATCAGAGGTCAGGAGAGAAACCAAAGAAAACAATAAAGCTATTTTAGAAATAAAATCCAAATTTGACGGAAATGCATACTTCTGAAATCTGTTAACTGAATGGAGTTGGTATGAGAAAATAATATGGAACCCAAGGTAGAAAGACACAGAAAAAGGAAAAAGAAATTAAAATATGGAGATCAGATAATGAAGACCACAAGTGTCGATAATTAAGTGTCTAAAGAGAGAAACAAAACTCAAAGATTTACTTAAAAATTTCTTGACTTGAAGAAAACTTGAGTATGTAGATTAAAAGACATATCTTGATGAGGTTATTGATTTTCAAGGCTAAAAATATCCACGTGCACATGCACGAGTGTGTGTGTGTGTGTGTATGATCATGGCAAAAAAATCACAACCCAGTCATCTCAGAAAGAAAAAATATTAAGTTGTCTTAGATTTTACATAGAAGTCAATACTAAAAGAGAGAAGCAATGTTCAGACTGGCAGTTTCAGAGGAGAAATGAGAATTGAGAGTTTTATCAATAACCTCAGATATACAGATGACACCACTCTTATGGCAGAAACTGAAGAACTAAAGAGCCTCTTGAAAGTGAAAGAGGAAAGTGAAAAAGTTGGCTTAAAACTCAGGGCAAGGGTGGGAAGATATGGGAGAATGGCATTGAAACATGTAAAATATCATATGTGAAATAAATCGCCAGTCCAGGTTTGATGCATGATATAGGGTGCTCAGGGCTGGTGCACTGGGATGACCCAGAGGGATGGGATGGGGAGAGAGGTGGGAGGGGGGTTCAGGATGGGGAACGCATGTACACTCATGGCAGATTCAAGTCAATGTATGGCAAAACCAATACAATATTGTAAAGTAAAATAAATAAATTAATTAAA
>NW_011484862.1:63359-69046 GCF_000754665.1 Bison bison bison | reverse complement strand
AAGAGCTTCTTGATGAAAGTGAAAGAGAAGAGTGAAAAAGTTGGCTTAAAGCTCAACATTCAGAAAACAAAGATCATGGCATCCGGTCCCATCACTTCATGGCAAATAGATGGAGAAACAGTGGAAACAGTGAGAGACTTTATTTTTCTGGGCTCCAAAATCACTGCAGATGGTGACTGCAGCCATGAAATTAAAAGATGCTTACTCCTCGGAAGGAAAGTTATGACCAACCTAGACAGCATATTAAAAAGCAGAGACATTATTTTGTCAACAAAGGTCCGTCTATTCAAGGCTATGGTTTTTCCAGTGGTCATGTATGGATGTGAGAGTTGGACTATAAAAAAGCTGAATGCAGAAGAAATGATGCTTTTGAACTGTGGTTCAAAACAGTGGTTCAACTGTGGTGTTGGAGAAGACTCTTGAGAGCCCCTTGGACTGCAAGGAGATCCAATCAGTCCATCTTAAAGGAGATCAGTCCTGGGTGTTCATTGGTAGGACTGATTTTGAAGCTGAAACTCCAATACTTTGGCCACCTGATGCGAAGAGCTGACTCATTTGAAAAGACCACGATGCTGGAAAGATTGAGGGCAGGAGGAGAAGGGGATGACAGAGGATGAGATGGTTGGATGGCATCACCGACACAATGGACATGGGTTTGGGTGGACTGTGGGATTTGGTGATGGACAGGGAGGCCTGGCATGCTGCAGTTCATGGGGTCGCAAAAAGTCGGACACGACTGAGTGACTGAACTGAACTGAACTGATATCAAATCAAAAAGACATTTTCAAATGTGCAAGGATTCAAAGAACTTAGTACCCATTAACCCCTCTTGAAAAATTATTTGATGACAAATTCTAGCCTAGCAGAGAT
Source organism: Bison bison bison (assembly GCF_000754665.1). Taxonomy (NCBI): domain Eukaryota; kingdom Metazoa; phylum Chordata; class Mammalia; order Artiodactyla; family Bovidae; genus Bison; species Bison bison. Next base: position 68,176 of record NW_011484862.1, on the reverse strand, counting down.
AAAAATTAATATAAAAGACTCAAAATGAAGAAACTGTGATATGAAAAGTGAATACTGAATCTATTCACATCAGTAGGTCTCAGCCTTGGCTCCATATTAGACTGATGTTGATGTATGGAAGAACCATCACAATATTATAAAGTGATTATCCTCCAATTAAAAATTAAATAAAAAAAGAGTCACCTAGGAATATTGAAAAAGATATTTTATTAAGCTCTCTCCAGACCAGTTTACTTCAGAATCTTTCAGATGAGGACTCATAATCCTTTTTTTTTTTTTTTTAACATATCCTCAGTTGAAAATATTGTACAAATAGGGTTGAAAATCACTGATTAAGACAAAAAACAAAGGCTAGGCAATATAAGAGTTATGGCTACAGAATAGAAAGCAACTATTATAAATGTTAAAACAGTAAAAGGCAACAAAGGTCCATCTAGTCAAAGCTGTTTTTTCCAGTAGTTGTGTATGAATGTGAGAGTTGACCATACTGAAAGCTGAGCACCAAAGAAGTGATGCTTTTGAACTGTGATGTTGGAGAAAACTCTTGAGAGTCCCTTGGACTGCAAGGAGATCCAACCAGTCCATACTAAAGGAAATTAGTCCTGAATATTCATTGGAAGGACTGATGCTGAAGCTGAAACTCTAGTACTTTGGCCACCTGATATGAAGAACTGACTTCATTGGAAAAGACCCTGATGCTGGGAAAGATTGAAGGCAGGAGGAGAAGGGGACAACAGGGAATGGGATGGTTGGATGGCATCAGTGATTTGGTGGACATGAGTTTGAGCAAGTTCCGGGAGTCGGTGATGGACAGGGAAGCCTGGTGTGCTGCAGTCCATAGGGTCACAAAGAATTGGACACAACTGAGCAACTGAACTTAACTGAACTGAAAACAGTTAAAAATACATGTAACAAAGAAAAATCAGTCAGAGGGAATTGAGGAAATAAAAAAACCAATTTTATTCCTATTTCATAATGGAGGACAAAAATTCATTTGGTAATTTAGAAAAATTAATGACAGATTCAAAAGTTTTCATTCTGCAAATAATTGAATACTTTTACAGACTGCAACTCATCAATTAATGGATTATAATTCACTAGTAGTCCATAAAAAATCAGTAAAGTGTAAGGTTCCCATAGGATAGAATAAGTAAATTCTTCAAACAAACAACTGTAAAGTTTAAGATTAGGAAAAGAGACATAATAAGGAAAATAAGTCTGTGTGTTTATGTGACTATAATTGATCAGAGAGTGGGGGAAGGAGACTCTTATAAACCATGAGTGTAAGTGCAAATTGGTTGAAACTTTTTGAAGAACAATGTAGCATTATATATCATTATTTGAATACTTATATCACAGTTCCAGAAATCCCACTTGTAAGAATTTATCCTAAGAAATGTATTGACAAAGCACAATGATATATATACAGAATTGTGTATGGAGCCTTATTCAAAATTAGAAAAAGATAGCAACCTAAAGTTCCATAAAGGGGGATTGCTTAAGTGTGTTACAGTAAATTCATACTGTGGGATACTTTGTGGTTGTTAAAAATAACCAAGCAATATTTACCCTAAAATATCAAATTTTAAATTTAAAAGAGTTGCTTTTTATGCGTGTAAATTATACCTCAATAAAATTTATTTTTTAAGCAAGTGAGATAGATCCTTAAGTAATAACATAGAATGATGGTCATGATATTTTGCTAATTGGGAAAATCAGCTTGTAGACCAGTACGTGTCTTGTGCTCCCATGCATATATGTGGGTTTTTTATGCATGTATTTGTGTTGATAAGGCTGAGTGTTCTTACATGTAGAAAAGATCTAGAAAGTGTCACCAAATTATCAGCAGAGGTAACCTCTGGAAAACAAAAATAGAGGAAATGGGAAAAGATACTGATATCAACTAACTCGTTTTTGCTTTCAGTTCCAGTATCTCGCCCTGTTCTCACACTCAGGCCTCCCAGGGACCAGGCTGTGGTAGGGGACATGGTAGAGCTTCACTGTGAGGTCCAGAGAGGCTCTCCCCCGATCCTGTACCAGTTTTATCATGAGGATGTCACCCTCGGGAGCAGCTCAAGTGCCTCTGGAGGGGGTGCTTCCTTCAACCTCATTCTGAAGACAGAGCATTCTGGGAACTACTTCTGTGAGGCCAACAATGGCCAGGGAGTCCAGCGCAGTTACACAGTGTCACTCAGTGTCAGAGGTAAGTGGACCCAACTACAGCACAACCAGAGACTGACCATCTCCCCCACCTTTCCCAGTAGCCGAGATTGGAGTTACCCCAGGGACACTTGCTGTGGGACATCATTGCTAGCCTGCTGTCTACACAGCCTCCATCTGAGAGTTCTATATTCTACATTTTTAGGAACTTGAGCCTTCGTTTTGCTTGCTTTGCCTCTCCTGGTAGCAACACTGCAGCCATTGTGACCCAAAGTATCCTAATGTAGGAATAAAGGCTTTTCAAATGCAAGTTGCATCCTGGCCAACAATGATCAGCAAAAAAAAGTTTAAAAGAAATTATAAAGTTCAGCTTGTCTCAGAAGAGATTTAGTTGTGCTTTCCTCTATCTGTCAATCAATAAAAAGACCAACTCATTCTTTCACGGCCTCATAAATTTTGCTCTAGCCTCTCCTGCCACTGTCCCAGGGCAGCTCAGATCCTCACCCTGAACTTCTGCTAAAAGGCTTCTCAACATCATTCTCCTGAATTCTCTTTTACTTGTCATTCAACAGTAGCACTCTCTCCCACCTGGCCATTATGGGGTGGCCTCCTAGTCATGCCCACTTCCAGTGCAAGCTTGACACCACTCTCATAGTCTTCCACTCTACACTCTGTCATCTTTCTATGACTGTAACCCCACATGGATGACCCACTCAACACCATGGCTTGTCATCCTTTCCACAACTCTCATGCACTCCCCCGTACACACACTACTCCACTTACCTGACCACAGCCTTCTATCCTTCTGCTTGTTTCTTCAACTCCTCTAATCACTGTTGTCCTCAGACCTCAACAGAACTCCCAGTTCATTAGCACCTTTACTTCCTCCCAGACAATCACATCCTTGGCTCCTGTTTGTCTTTGTATCCATCCAGTAACTTATCCTTCCTCTTCCTAAGGTACAGAATAGAAGACTGCTTCCTATAAAAGGTGAAAATCACCATCTCATTTCTATAATAGATTCCATCCTTGCTTGCATTCTCAGACATTTTGAACAACTTTCTCTCTTATGTCCCTTAACACCTGCTCTATAGGATCCTTCCTATTGAGTTTAACATGCTATATCTCCCCCATGTCTAAGGGGGGAAAAAACCCATTTGATCTCATTTATGCCTCCAGTCGGGCTTCCCAGGTAGTAAAGAATCTACCTGCTAATGCAAGAGACACAAAAGAGGTGAGTTTGGTCCCTGGGTAGGGAAGATCCTCTATAGTAGGAAATGGCAACCCATTCCAGCATTCTTGCCTGGGAAATTCTATGTACAGAAGAGCCTGGCAAGCTACAGTCCATGGGACCATAAGCTGGACACGACTGAGCAACCAAGTACACATCCCTCCAGCCACTGTTCTCTTATGACTAAATTTCCAAAAGAAGAGTCAGTTGCACAGGTTGCCTCCATTTCCTTATTATCCACTAAGATTAAGCCTTGGTTTCTTCTGAACTTTATACCAAAATTATTCTTACAAAGGTCACTAATGACTTCCATGGCTTTAAATCCAATGGCCATTTTCCAATCCTCACCTTACTTGATCTCTCAGAAACAGTCTATGTTGTTTATCTTTTTATTCTTCTGGAAGCCATCCCTTCCTTGTCTTCAATGATTTCACTGACTCCTGGATCATCTCTCTCTGCCATTCCCTCTCAGTCTCCTTTACTAGCTCCTCACCTTATAGATGAACTAAGCATTGGTGTGTTCCAGAATTTTGTCCGGCATGTATCCTCTTGTCTTATATATTAATATGTTCTTTCTCTGGATGATCCTGGGGATGTCATCTATATAAGTGATTCTTTTCTTTTTTTAAAAATTGGAATATAATTGCTTTCCAATGTTGGGTTAGTTTCTGCTGTACAACAGAGGAAAGAATTTTCTATGTGAGTCACCAGAGTGACCCAGGCTCCAGGCTCCCATCTTAGCAAACAGCTCCCCATTTTTCAGTAATGGCATAAACAAACGTTATGTTCCTGAACCTGGTAGGTAGATTCCGTTCTGCCAGAGGAAGATTTTGCTGTAACTTTCATACAAGCTATTTTTGAATGCATTGTCTTATTTTGTTTCGTGGTGTATTTTTTTAATTTAATTTTATTTAACTTTACAATACTGTATTGGTTTTGCCATATATCAAGATGAATCTGCCACAGGTATACATGTGTTCCCCATCCTGAACCCTCCTCCCTCCTCCCTCCCCATACCATCCCTCTGGGTCGTCCCAGTGCAACAGCCCCAAGCATCCAGTTTTGTGCATCGAACCTGGACTGGTGACTCGTTTCATATATGATATTATACATATTCCAATGCCATTCTCCCAAATCACCCCACCCTCTCCCTCTCCCACAGAGTCCAAAAGACTGTTCTATATATCAGTGTCTCTTTTGCTGTCTCGTATACAGGGTTATCGTTACCATCTTTCTAAATTCCATATACATGCGTTAGTATACTGTATTTATGTTTTTCTTTCTGGCTTGCTTCACTCTGTATAATAGTCTCCAGTTTCATCCACCTCATTAGAACTGATTCAAATATATTCTTTTTAATGGCTGAGTAATACTCCATTGTGTATATGTACCACAGCTTTCTTATCCATTCATCTGCTGATGGACA